>NC_073647.1:86882131-87182131 GCF_029407905.1 Bubalus kerabau
ATAGCCTTGACTAGATGGACCTTTGTTGGTATTTGTTTTCAAATTTGTACCTTTAAAAATCTAATCTTCAGAATCTGTTTTCACTTAGGGGTGTGATTACTGGCTTGATTGCTCTCTCCCCTTTTAACTCTCCCTTCCCCTACTCCAGGTCACGTCTATCTCCTCCCTCCTCATCTCTTCTCTACTTAATTCTGTGAATCTCTCTGGGTGTTCCAGAATGTGGAGAACACATAGGGAATTGATTAGTGGCTAGATTGCTCTCTACCCTTTTGACCCCCCCCCCCACCTCTCCTCCTTGTCACCTCTATCTCCCTCCTCCCTCTGCTGTTCTTCTTGTAACTCTGTGAACTTCTCTGGGTGTCCCTCACTGTGGAGAACTGATTCACCATTAACCTAGATGTTTTATCATCTGTGTTGTATGGATGGAGAAATCTTGAGACTACTAAAAAAACAAGACTGAAAGCCAGAGGCAGGAGACTTTAATCCAAAACTTGAGAACACCAGAAAACTCCTGACTAGGGAACATTAATTGACAAGAGTTCATCCAAAACCTCCATGCCTACATTGAAACCAAGTTCCACTCAAGAGCCAACAAGTTCCAGAGCAGGACATACCACACTAATTCTCCAGCAACGAAGGAACAGATTTGAGCATTAAAATACAGCCTGCCCAAAGTCAAGCCAAACCAATAGACACCCCAAAACTCACTACTGGACACTTCATTTCACTCCAGAGAGAATAGACCTAGCTCCACCCACCAGAACACAGATGCAAGCTTTTCTAACTAGGAAACCTTGACAAGAAACTAGTCCAACCCCATCCACAGGGAGCAACCTCCACAATAAAGAAGAACCACAAACTTGAGGCCTACAGAAAGGCCACCCCCAAAACAGCAATCTAAACAAAATGATAAAGGAGATAAGTATTCTGCAGGTAAAGGAACATGATAAAACCCACCGAACCAAACCAAAGAGGAGTAGATGGGAGTCTACCTGAAAAATAATTCAGAATAATGAGAGTAAAGATGATCCAAAATCTTGAAAACAAAATGGAATTACAGGTAAATAGACTAGAAACAAGCATTGAGAAGATACAAAAAATGTTTAACAAGGACCTAGGAGAAAAAAAAAAAAAAGCATCAATCAATAATGAATAATGCAATAACTGAGATCAAAAACACTTTGTAGGGAACCAACAGTAGAATAACTGAGGTAGAAGAGAGGATAAGTGTGGTGGAAGATAGAATGGTGGAAATAAATGAAGCAGGGAGGAAAAAAGAAAAAAAAATAAAAGAAATGAGGACAACCTCAGAGATCTCTTGGACAGTGTTAAATGCCCCAACATTCAAATCATAGGAGTCCCAGGAGAAGACAACAAGAAAGGGCATGAGAAAATAAGTGAAGAAATAATAGTTGAAAACTTCCCTAAAATGGGGAAGGAAATAGCCACCCAAATCTAAGAAATCTAGAGAGTCCAAAACAGGATAAACCCAAGCTGAAACACCTCAAGACACATACTAATCAAGATAACGAGATGAAACACAAAGAGCAAACATTAAAAGCAGCAAAGGAAAAGCAACAAATAGCACATAGGGGGATTCCCGTAAGTATAAGAGCTGACCTCTCAATAGAAACTCTTCAGACAAGAAATGAATGGTAGGACATACTTAGAAAGTGATGGAAGAGAAAAACCTAAAACCCAGATTACTATGCCCAGCAAGGGTCTCATTTAAATATGAAAGGGAAATCAAAAGCTTTACATACAAGCAAAAGCAGAGACAATTCAGCACCACCAAACCAGCTCTTCTATAAATTCTAAAGGATCTTCTCTAGACAGGAAACACAGAAAAGGTTTATAAACTCAAACCAAAAACAACAAAGTAAATGGCTATGGGATCATACTTATCAATAATTAGCTTAAATGTAAATGGGTTGAATGCCTCAACCAAAAGACGCACTGGCTGAATGCATAAAAACAAGACCCTTATATATGCTGTCTACAAGAGACCCACATCAAAACAAGGGACATTTACAGACTGAAAGTGAAAAGCTGGAAAATTTTACTTCATGCAAATGGAGACGAACAGAAAGCAGGACTAGCAATATTCATATCAGATAAAATAGACTTTGAAATAAAGGCCATAAAAAGAGACAAAGAAGGATACTATATAATGATCAAAGGATCAATCCAAGAAGAAGAAATAACAATTATAAATATATATGCACCCAACATAGGAGCACTGCAATATGGAAGGCAAGTGCTAACATGTATGAAAGGGGAAATTAACAGTAACACAATAATAGTGGAAGACTTTAATACCCCACTCAAACCTATGGATAGATCAACCAAACAGAAAATTAGCAAGGAAACACAATCTTTACATGATACAATGGACCTGTTAGACCTAATATTGTATATAGGACATTTCACCTCAAAACAATACATTTTAATTTTTTCTCATGTGCACACGGAGCATGCTCCAGGATAGACCACATTCTGGGTCATAAATGTAGCCTTAGTAAGTTCATAAAAATTGAAATCATTTCAAGCCTCTTTTCTTATCACAATGCAGTAAGATTAGATGTCAACTATAGGAAAAAAAAAAAAACTATGAAAAATGCACACATATGGAGGCTAAACAACACGCTTCTGAATAACCAAAAAATCACAGAAGAAATAAAAAAAAAAAAAAGAAATCCAAATATGCATAGAAAAAAATGAAAATGAAAATGTATGGGGTTCAGCAAAAGCAGTGCTAAGGGGAAGGTTCATAGCAATAGAGGCTTAACTCAAGAAACAAGAGAAAAATCAAATAAATAACCTAACTTTACACCTAAAACAACTAGAAAAAAAGAAATGAAGACCCCTAGGGATAGTAGAAGGAAAGAAATCCTAAAAATTAGGGCAGAAATAAATGCAAAAGAAACAAAGCAGACCATAGCAAAAATTAACAAAGCTAAATGCTGGTTCTTTGAGAAGATTAAAAAAAAAAATGACAAACCATTAGCCAGACTCATCAAAGGATCATAAGAGATTACTATCAGCAATTATATGCCAATAAAATGGACAACTTGGAAGAAATGGACAAATTCTTAGCAAAGTATAACCTTCCAAAACTGAACTGCAGGCCAATATCACTGATAAACATAGATGCAAAAATTCTCAACCAAATTCTAGCAAACATAATCCAACAACATATTAAAAAGATCATACATCATGACCAAGTGGGCTTTATCCCTGGGATGCAAGGATTCATCAATATTCACAAATCAATGAATATGATACACCATATTAACAAATTGAAAGGCAAAAAACATATGATTATCTCAAAAGATGCACAGAAACCCTTTGTTAATAATCAACATCCATTTATGATAAAAATCCTCCAGAAAGCAGGCATAGAAGGAACATACCTCAACATAATAAAAGACATATATGATAAACCCACAGCAAACTTTATCCTCAATGGTGAAAAATTGAAAGCATTTCTCCTAAAGTCAGGAACAAGACAACAGTGCCCACTCTCACCACTACTATTCAACATAGTTTTGGAAGTTTTGGCCACAGCAATCAGAGCAGAAAAATAAACAAAAGGAATACAGATTGGAAAAGAATATTTAAAACTCTCACTGTTTGCAGTTGACATGATCCTCTACATAGAAAACACCAAAGATTTTTGGATCACAGCCATTCTGACTGGCGTGAAATGGTACCTCACTGTGGTTTTGATTTGCATTTCTCTGATAATGAGTGATATTGAGCATCTTTTCATGTGTTTGTTAGCCATCTGTATGTCTTCTTTGGAGAAATATCTGTTTAATTCTTTGGCCCATTTTTTGATTGGGTCGTTTATGTTTCTGGAATTGTGCTGCAGGAGTTGCTTGTATATTTTTGAGATTAGTTATTTGTCAGATGCTTCATTTACTATTATTTTCTCCCATTCTGAAGGCTGTCTTTTCACCTTGTTTATAGTTTCCTTTGTTGTGCAGAAGCTTTTAAGTTTAATTAGGTCCCATTTGTTTATTTTTGCTTTTATTTCCAATATTCTGGGAGGTGGGTCATAGAGGATCCTGCTATGATTTATGTCGGAGAGTGTTTTGCCTATGTTCTCCTCTAGGAGTTTTATAGTTTCTGGTCTTGGACTCTGTGGGAGAGGGAGAGGGTGGGATGATTTCGGAGAATGGCATTGAAACATGTATAATATCATATAAGACACAAATTGCCAGTCCAGATTCAATAGAGGATATAGGATGCTTGGGGCTGGCGCACTGGGATGACCCAGAGGGATGGTACGGTGAGGGAGGTGGGAGGGGGGTTCAGGATGGGGAACACATGTACACTTGTGGTGGATTCATGTTGGTGTATGGCAAAGCCAATACAATAGAGTAAAGCAATTAGCCTCCAATTTAAATAAATAAATTTAAATAAAAAAAAAATAAAAATTAAAAAAAGAACATGTAAAATGTTGAAAAACTAAAAAAACTGAAAAAAGAAAACACCAAAGACAGCACCAGAAAATTACTAGAGATAATCAATTAATATAGTAAAGTTGAAGGATATAAAATTAACACATATAAATCCCTTGCATTCCTATACACTAACAATAAGAAAACTGAAAGAGAAATTAAGGAAACAATTCCGTTCACCATTGCAATGAAAATAATAAAATACTTAGGAATATATATACCTAAAGAAACAAAAGACCTATATATAGAAAAGTATGAAACACTGATGAAAGAAATCAAAGAGGACAGAAATAGATGGAGAAACATGCCATGTTCATGGATTGGAACAATCAATATAGTGAAAATGAATATACTACTCAAAGCAATCTATAGATTCAATGCAATCCCTATCAAGCTGCCAACAGTATTTTTCAAATAACTAGAAGGCAATGACACCCCACTCAAGTACTCTTGCCTGGAAAATCCCACGGACAGAGGAGCCTGGTGGGCTGCAGTCCATGGGGTCGTGAAGAGTCGGACACGACTGAGCGACTTCACTTTCACTTTTCACTTTCATGCACTGGAGAAGGAAATGGCAACCCACTCCAGTATTCTTGCCTGGAGAATCCCAGGGACGGGGGAGCCTGGTGGGCTGCCGTCTGTGGGGTCGCACAGAGTCGGACACGACTGAAGTGACTTAGCAGCAGCAGCAGAACAAATAATTTCTCAATTTGTATGGAAATACAAAAAATCTCAAAGAGCCAAAGCATCTTGAGAAAGAAGAATGAAACTGGAGGAATCAACCTGCCTGACTTCAGACTATACTGCAAAGCTAGTCATCAAGACAGTATGGTCCTGGCACAAATACAGAAATACAGATCAGTGGAACAAAATAGAAGCCCAGAGATAAATTCAAATAGGCAATAATATACAGTGGAGAAAAGACAATCTCTAACAAATCGTGCTTGGAAAACTGATCAACCACCTGTAAAAGAATGAAACTACAACACTTTCTAAAACTATACACAAAAATAAACTCAAAATAGATTAAAGATTTGAATGTAAGACCAGAAACTATAAAACTCCTAGAGGAAAACATGGGCAAAAACACTCTCTGACATAAATCACAGCAGGATCCTCTATGACCCACCTCCCAGAGTAATGGAAATAAAAGTTAAAATAAACAAATGGGACCTAATTAAACTTAAAAGCCTTTGCACAATGAAGAAAACTATAATCAAGGTGAAAAGAGAGCCTTCAGAATGGGAGAAAATAATAACAATGAAACAACTGAAGAAGTAATCACAATAATATACAAGCGGCTCATGCAGCTCAATACCAGAAAAATAAATGACCCAATAAAAAAATGGGCCAAAGAAGTAAACAGATATTTCTCCAAAGAAGACATACAGATGGCTAACAAACCATGACAAGATGCTCAACACCACTCATTATCAGATAAATACAAATCAAAACCACCTGGTCAGAATGGCTGCTATCAAAAAGTCTGCAAACAATAAATTGCTGGAAAGGGTGTGGAGCAAAGCGAACCTTCTTACACTGTTGGTGGGAATGCAAACTACTACACCAGTATCGAGAACAGTGTGGAATTTCCTTAAAAAACTGGAAATAGAACTGCCATACGACCCAGCAATCCGACTGTTGGGCATACACACTGAAGAAACCAGAATTGATAGAGACACGTGTACCTCAATGTTCATCACAGCACTGTTTATAATAGCTAGGACATGGAAGCAACCTAAATGTCTATTGGCAGATGAGTGGATAAGAAAGTTGTAGTACGCATACACAATGGAATATTACTCAGCTATTAAAAAGAATGCATTTGAATCGGTTCTAATGGGGTGGATGAAATTGGAGCCTATTATACAGAGTGATGGAGAAGGCAATGGCACCCCATTCCAGTACTCTTGCTTGGAGAATCACATGGACGGAGGAGCCTGGTAGGCTGCAGTCCATGGGGTCGCTAAGAGTCGAACATGACTGAGCGACTTCACTTTCACTTTTCACTTTCATGCATTGGGGAAGGAAATGGCGGCCTACTCCGGTGTTCTTGCCTGGAGAATCCCAGGGACGGGGGAGCCTGGTGGGCTGCCATCTATGGGGTCGCACAGAGTCGGACACGACTGAAGTGACTTGGCATTGGCATACAGAGCGAAGTAAGTCAGAAAGAGAAACACCAATACAGTATATTAACACATATATATGGAATTTAGAAAGATAGTAATGATGACCCTATATGTGAGACAGCAAAAGAGATACAGATATAAAGAACAACTTTTTGGACTCTGTGGGAGAAGGTGAGGTTGGGATGATTTGAGAGAATAGTATTGAAACATGTATATTACCATATGTGAAATAGATCACCAGTCCAGGTTCCATGCATGAAACAGAGCACTCAAAGCCAGTGCAGTGGGAAAACCCTGAGTGATGGGATGGGGAGAGAGGTGGGAGGGGTGTTCAAGATGTGGACACATGTACACCCATGGCTGATTCTTGTCAATGTATGGCAAAAACCACTACAATCTTGTAAAGTAATTAGCCTCAATTAAAATTAAATTTAATTAATTAATTAAAAATTTTTATCCAAAGAAATCTAATTCCCACTCTATTTCCCTGACACATGCACTAAAAAAATTAAGTAAATAATGAGTTAGTTAAAAATAAATGTATATGAATATTTCCTTTAAAAGTCATCATGAGAAACCTTAATTTGCCCTCTAACAGTGTTACACATTAGTTCCAGTCTGTTAGAAAGAGCTGAGATGAATTGCTAACCCGGAAGTTGATAAAATCTATAGTACTTTGGCCACCTCATGCGAAGAGTTGACTCATTGGAAAAGACTCTGATGCTGGGAGGGATTGGGGGCAGGAGGAGAAGGGGACGGCAGAGGATGAGATGGCTGGATGGCATCACTGACTCGATGGACGTGAGTCTGAGTGAACTCCGGGAGTTGGTGATGGACAGGGAGGCCTGGAGTGCTGGGATTCATGGGGTCACAAAGAGTCAGACACGACTGAGCGACTGATCTGATCTGATTACAATTATACTAGATTTTCTTTCAAGAAATTTAACATGTAGTCACTTCAGGCATTCCAAAAAGCCTGGCCTCTCATCTTTTGCAAACATACTCAATTTCTATGGTGAAATTTTAATGTCCTACCAGATTTCTTTTGATTTGGGCAGCAGGTGCTTAGATTTATTAAGGCCAAAAGAAAGACTAAATTATTTAATAAGCAAGAAGGAAAGTGAAATGTTACTGGAAATCCCATCTCAAAGTTATAGCATGTTCATGCATGTTCATTTATAGCCCCTAGTTCATATGTGTGCCCTATAATTTTTCAGAGTTTGAATTTTTTTTTTAAAGAAAGCTGTTCTAAATATGTTTGTTTCAAAATACAACCATTTGGCAGGAATAGATAACTATATATTCATACTTTGATAAGATGGAATCAGTGGTATGCTGAAGCTGGCTGGGATGGGTTCATGAGAGCTTATTATTAAATTTTTAGGAAATTAGCTTTAAATTAGTCATGATGGGAACACATATACCAAGACAAATCAGGACGTTTTCATTTTATTTGTCTTCAGAGAGCTTGTTGTTAAAATTTTATTTG
The DNA here is from genome assembly GCF_029407905.1 of Bubalus kerabau. NCBI lineage: Eukaryota > Metazoa > Chordata > Mammalia > Artiodactyla > Bovidae > Bubalus > Bubalus kerabau. The sequence goes on from NC_073647.1 coordinate 86,890,216, forward strand.
CTTGTACTATTGCATTGAATCAAAATGACCACTTTTCTTACTGACTTGTAAAAGCACACATTGTGAAAACAGCAACTTTTCTGTTTCCCCTCACAACAAAACTTGTATGATATTAACAACCTAAGCACTTTTCAGCCATTATTTCTTCAAATATTTTTCTGCCTCCACTTCCTGATATTCAATTTTTCAAACTCTAATTTCTGTTTGTGTTTAATTTTGAATAGTTTGTATTGCAGTGTCTTCAAATCCACTTTTTCTTCTGAAATGTGTAATTTTGTAATTTGCTACTAATCACAGACAGTGAATTTTAAATCTCAAGAATTGTAATTTTCATCTTTAGAAGCTTAACGGGTATTTTTTTTTTTTATATCATTCATGTTTCCACTTAACTTTTTAAACATATGAAATGTAGTTGCAATAACTATGTTAATACCTTTTCTGATAATTCTAGTATCTGTGCCAGTTCTGAATCATTTTTGATTGATTAATATTTCTCATTTATGGCATGCATTTTCTTGCTTTTTTCATGCCTCATAGTTTTTGATTGGATATCAAATGTGAATTTTACCTTTTAGAATGTTGGATATTTTTGTATTCTTATAAATATTCTTGAGCCTTACTCTAGGCTACCATTAAGTTACTTGGAAAGAGTCTGTATCATTCCAGGTCTTTACTGTAAAATTTGTTAGGCAAGACAAGAGCAGCATTTCATCTGGCATAGACTCAATACTCATTATTTGTCACCACTGAGGCAAATGCCTTCTGAGTACTTATTTGACTATAAATTATGTTTGCTAATATCACTGGCAGTAATAGGCACTAATTCTAGCCCTTTGTGAGCACTCGTCTTTCTAATCCTATTAGATAGTTATTTCTCCAGTAGTTTACTTACATTCCTTCACTGATGTGAATTCTGCTAAACACCCTCTGCAACTCTCCAGAGTCCTTTATCTGTAGGTCTTTCCCCTCTGGCACTTTGTTTTGTGAACTCTAGCCCACTTGATTTTGATATCCCTGGACTTTGAACTCCATTTCCTCAACACAGGGAGTTTTCTTTGCCTGTGTTCCCTCCCTTTGTTCTATGGCTTGGTGGTGGTGGTGGTCTAGTCGCTTAGTTGTGTGTGACTCTTTTCAACACCATGGACTGTAGCCTACCAGGCTCCTCAGTCCATGGGATTTTTCCAGGCAAGAATACTGGAGTGGGTTGCCAGTTCCTTCTCCAAAGAACTTGACCCAGAGATTAAATCCACGTCTCCTGCTGGGCAGGCCGATTCTTTACCACTGAGCAACCTGGGAAGCTGTGGCCTGGAAACTCTCTCAAATAATAACCTAGGGGCAACTTGTTAACTTTTTTTTCACATCTCAGAATTCACTATCTTTTGTTGCCTGATGTACAGTATCTTAAAAGCTGTATTTTTTTTAAATAATTTGTCTTTCTTGGGTCTTTCAAGCAGGAGAGTAAACCTTGTCCCAGTTACTGTACTTTGACTAGAAGTGGAAGCTGATGGAATCCAATGTGATCTGATATCCAAGATAGATGCTTTAAGATATTTACCTTTATAGTTATGCAGTATGTTGTTTTTAGTGTATATATGGACTTGAAGGCCACGTAGAATGAGACTGATTGCAGGAGACTAAGGATATTTGCTATGAGGCCTTCAACATTTATAAGAGAGTGTGTAGTTTACATGTCAGTATTATTTTTATTTTTTTATCATCCAGTTCTTATTTTTATAGTCACACATACTAATTTTCATCTGAGGAAACATCTCTTTCTTACTCTCAGTGTGTGTGAGTCCAGTATGGCTGACATCACTCTGTAGCAAGTAGGGTTGTCATATGACACAGATCTGGCCAATCAGAATTACTGCCCTATAAACCCTAGATATTTGGTTTAGGAAAGGAGTACAACAGGGCTGTCTGCTGTCACCCTGCTTGTTTAACCTATATGCTGAGCACATATGAGAAATGCTGGGCTGGATGAGTTACAAGCTGGAATTATGATAGGCAGGAGAAACATCAACAACCTTAGATATGTGGAGGATACCACTCTACTGACAGAAAACAAAGAGAAACTAAAGAGCCTCTTGATGAGGGTGAAGGAAGAGAGTGAAAGAGCTAACTTAAGACTAAATATTACAAAAAAACAAAAAACTAAGATCATTGCATCAGGCCCCATTACTGCCTGGCAAATCAAAGGGGAGAAGGTGGAAGAAGTGACAAATTTCTTCTTCTTAGGCTCTAAAATAACTGCAGATAGTGACTACAGCCAGGAAGTCAGAAGACAATTGCTTCTTGACAGGAAAGTGATGACAAACCTAGACAGTGTGCTTGAAAAGCAAAGACATTACTTTGCCAACAAAAGTCCATATAGTCAAGGCTATGGTCTTCACAGTGGTCATCTACAGTTGTGATAGATGAACTGTAAAGGAGGCAGAACACCAAAAAATATATGCCTTTGAACTGTGGTGGTGGAGAAGACTGCTGAAAGTCCCTTGGATAGTAAGGAGATCAAACCAGTCAACCTTAAGGGAGATCAAACCCTGAATATTCACTGGAAGGACTGATGCTGAATCTGAAGCACCAGTATTTTGATCATCTGATGAGAACAGATGACCCACTGGAAAAGTCCCTGATACTGGGAAAGATTGAGGGCAGAAGGAGAAGAGGGCATCAGAGGATGAGACGGCTGGATGGCATCACCAATGCAATGAACATGAACTTGGGCAAACTCTGGGAGATAGTAAGGAATAGAGAGGCCTGGCATGTTGCAGTCCATGGGATGACAAAGAGTCAGACATGACTGGATGACTGAATAACAACCACAAATGTCCGTATAGTCAAAGATGTAGTTTTTCCAGTAGTCATGTGTGGATGTGAAAGTTGTACCATAAAGAAGGCTGAGTGATGAAGAATTGATGCTTTTGAACTGTGATGCTGGAGAAGACTCTTGAGAGTCCCTTGGACTGCAAGGAGATCAAATCAGTCAATCTTAAAGGAAATCAACCCTGAATATTCATTGGAAGGACTGATGCTGAAGCTCCGATACTTTGGCCACCTGATGTGAAGGGATGACTCATTGGAAAAGACCCTGATGCTGGGAAAGATTGAGGGCAGGAGGAGAAGGGGATGACAGAGGATGAGATGGTTGGATGGAATCACCAACTCAATGGACATGAGTTTGACCAAGCCCTGGGAATTAGTGATGGACAGGGAAGCCTGGTGTGCTGCATTCCATTGTGTCACAGAGTTGGACACCACTGAGTGAATGAACTGAACTGACACTGCAGTTGTGACTCTGAGGAAGCTGAGAAGCTGAGAGAGATTTGTGAAGAAAATGGACCTTTCAGAATGAGAGCTGGATGAAAAGGAGGGTATTTCAAGTAGCAAGGGAGCTAGAGCAAAGGGACAGAATAGATTTGAGAATGTCTGGCTCTCCAGGAGAGAAGTAGGAAATGATGAGTTAACCTGCCTGGTGCTCTTGAACTTCCTGATAACATCTCCAGACACTCCTTTTCCATCATAGTCGCTCCTCAGGAGCTTTGTTTCATGATCACTGTATCCTGTTTTTTTTTTTTTTTCTTTTTTTTTGCCATCATCCAGCTTGAGGCATAGGCAAGAATGAGAGTGAGGCAAAGCCCACATCACTGATTGGTGAATAAGCTAACACACAAAACATGCCACTTTTACTAACTTCTTTACATGCCTCATACTCTTACTTTTACTTGGCGTTCTCCAATATATTTTTTTTATCATATTTCTGATAACTGTCACATTAACATTTACTTTAAAAAATCTGTTTCTACAAAGTGCAAAGTTATTTAATTAGGAAGCACTTTTATAGTTCTTTCAATGTCAGCACTGATCATTTAAAAATATTAGCCTATTTAATTTTCATAGTGACTTTATGAGATAAAAATATGTCATTATTCCCATTTTGTGGACAAGAAAACTGAGACACAGTGATAGTAAATGCTCAACATTAAAAAGATGCAGTGTAGAGCTGGAATTTGTACCAGCTTGGGTTCACAATTCACATATTTAGCCACTACATTGCAGAAGGTAAAAGAGATGATGATTCCTGTAAAGACACATGCATCCAGACTATAATTTTATTTCTCTGTTTTGGCCTACAGGTATTCCTAGAGACCTTCCTGAGACCCTCACAGGACGACTAGGCCCTAAATAAGTGTTTGGTTGGTAGTCCCTCATCAACATAATTCCATTTCTCCTAGCCCTTAGGGTAGAATCCAGATATTATTGACCCTTGAAGACTTTGGGTATTTTAGGAGACATAATTAATGTGTAGATAGTCTTCTGACCCATTTTCCCCTCTAGTCAGTTACATTTATAGGATGTCTGAGGCAGCCCCTTTTGGCACTAATCAGTGCATTCTGCAAACACAATGGGGCATCTGCCAGCATTGTTTGGGGTCCTACCCTAGCTAAGGACATGATTTCATTTGTGCATCTCCTTAAATATTGGATAAAAACATGGAAGTGTTTTAAAAGGCAATGGTGCACTTTGGAGTTGAAACATTCAGTCTTTGTTGCTGATCCAAGAAGGAATCTTCATTCTTCATTTTTTTCATATTATCTAAAATAGTTCTGTTTCAGTGAATTCTTAATACCAATGTAGTTAACTTTAAAGTTAGTTTTCAAAGTCTAGAGGGATAATCACATCATGGTAAGTCTGCTGATATGTGATTCTGAAAGGTTGTTGCTGAACCACGAAAAGACGCCAGGATTCTTGGCCTCCGGAGGAGAAGGATTCAATCCGGGGTCAGAGACGAGGCTTGATTGCTCAGAGCTTTTGTGTAATAAAGTCTTATTAAAGTATAAAGGAGATAGAGAAAGCTTCTGACATAGGCATCAGAAGGGGGCAGAAAGAGTACACCCCCTGCTAGTCTTCAGCTGGATGTTATAGAGTCACTAGCAGTTTGTTATCTTGCCTGGAGAATCCCAGGGATGGGGAAGCCTGGTGGGCTGCCATCTATGGGGTAGCACAGAGCCAGACACAACTGAAGCGACTTAGCTGCAGCAGCAGCAGCAGTTTGTTACTGAAAGAAAGGAATGTCTTAAATCTCAGAATGGCACCAGACCCCTCATCCATAAGATGTATTTTTGGATAATCTTGGCACCAGATGAATCATCCCGGGCCATAAAACTATTGGTTTGAATCTTGTAGAAGGTCAGATTACCATACAAATAGTTTCATTTACATAGATTAGGGGAACAATGTCTGAGTTTAATATAATGGTTTGTCAAGTAGGTTCTGAGCCATTAGACAGAACTGACTTGAAGACAGAGTCTGGGGTAAATGTATAGTATATTAACATAGCTTAAGACAAACATTTCCATAAGAAAAATGCATTGGTTAACTCAAGGTTTGAGAATAGTTAGCTTCAGGTGAAACCAGGTGTTATTATAGCAACACAGTATTTTAAGAGAAACCTCCTTTTAAATTTGTATAGAGAAGGGGAAAACAAAATATCGCTAGTTTCCTCCTGCCTCTTAAGAGAAATAAAAAATGTCTGACACTTGCAGCCTATTTCCTCCATTTGGAGACCCCTTGCCTTCCTGCCTGTTACCCTCTCAATTCTATCTACAATTAAATTTTTTTTAAAAATAAATAAAATTCAATAAAAATAAGTAAATAAAATTAAGATTTCAGCAGTAATGACTTTATCTGATATCTTTACTTCACTAGCAGTTTCCCCTTTCCTTGCTACAGAATCTCTCTTTAGCTTATGGGGAATGGAAAGAAGGAGAGAGCAAAAGGGAAAGAGAAACAGATGTCCAAAATATACTATGAAGAGCATTTTAAGTGAGGGTAAACTGAGACAAACTGAAACTTCTCAGATTCACACAATCCTTACAATAATATTACGTCCTCCTCTGACCTAATGATGCTATTCCTTCCTTCTAATAGGTTCATTTAAAAAGTAACTTTTTTCTATAATTAGCAATATTTGAATATGGTCTGTACATAGGTTACTAGAATTGTGTCAATGTTACTTGCCATGTATTTAATAATTGCACTATTTTATATAAGATATTTTGTTTATTCTTCAGAAATACACACTGAAATAGGGTGAAGTGTGAAGTGTCATCATTTTTGCAAATTACTCTCAAATATTACAGTAAAAAATAGAAAGAAGTAAATTAAAAAATACATTTTATCTGAAAGAAAAAAAAAAATAAGGCTGTCTTCTTTTTTCAACTGAAGCATTTGGCTATGGGAACAGCTCACGTTTCCTTGCCTTGGGGCCATACAGCTGGAAACTGACAGCACTGGGACAAAAACCTATGTATGGCTTCTGCTTCTAATTCTATTGTTTAAAAATGGGTATGAAGGCATCTAATCTTAAGAAATTTCTTTGACTTGTGACCTATGGAAAACAAATTCTAATCTAATTTAGGTAAAATATAATCAAGGTAAAATGTTGCTGGTATCTTTTTTTTAAAACTCAAATTTTGTTGACAAATTAATTCAGCCGAAGACTTTGCTAAAAATCTTAAGTCAATGAAGCAAATACAATTTTCTCCTGAAGCCAATTCACAATACATCTTCCTACTCTCTAGTATAAGTGTGATATCAGAAGTTTCCAGACACAAACTGTCAAACTATGGCGTGTCTACTTTAGGGAACTCAGTGAGTCACCACTTATTTGCTTAATCTTTGTTTTCTTTTTTCATTTTAAAAGATGTTATTATATTCACGCTCATGTAGAAGGCACAGACTATTGTTTGAACAAAATCCAATAAGGAAGCATTAAGAATCTCAGAAAGGGATAGACAGAGTATAATATTTAATTTGGGAATGTATTCCAAATATTATTTTAAAATCCAGCTGGGCACATTATAAATGTATACCACCTTTGTTCTTTATAGAGAGCCATGGAAATTAGGAAAAGCTACAGATTTATGAAATTCTTTGGCAACATATAGGACACATGAAATATGTTGACCAATGCTCAGACACACACTGTTTAGCTTACAATTCAGTAATAATATTGTGTTCATTAAATTGTTTTCAGAGTTTACTTTTGCTTTTAATAGGGAATTCAATTTTTCCCCCTTTAATCATATTAATGTATGGCTCTCAGATGCATAAATTGGACCATTTCCCATTAAGCTGGTAAAAAAGGAAATTTAGAGAAAGAGAAGGAGAAAAATAAAAAAAAAATATTTGAAGAGTTCTTCCATTATTCTTGGATCTCCCTGGGTAGCCAAAAACTAGATGGTCCAGAAACTTCAAAACCACTGGTAACAATATTGAACACTGAAGACTGTCACACTTATGGTGTATTAACTGAATTCCCTTTGACATTGAACAGCAAACTTGGTAGGTGACCTCCTAAATGGAACTGAAGAATGGGCTCCTACAAATCAATTATCATCTCAGTGTTGATGAGTGGGAACATTTCTTGCAAGTCTGTGAAGAGAGTCATAAGGATGGACTAATACCAACAAATGAAGCTGGAGGGACTACTCAGAACTCCTAGGGTTATTGACCTCTGCTATTCTATATGAAAGCCAAACAAAAGAAAAACAGGAGCTGAAAGAATCATACAGTAAATCATAGACCTGTGTTATTCAGCACTGCTATTAGAAGCTTCCAAATATTTGATTAATATTAAGTAATAGATTAAAGTGAGACACAGTAAACAGACAGTCATGAAAACCATCTGGCATGGACTTGTGAAGGCCAGCATCTACTTGCTTTAATTACATTGATGCATTACTAGTGAGGAAAAGAAATGTTAGCATAGCATATGCCCCCTCTACCCTTTCCTTTGGATAATTGATCATTTGAAAATTATCTCTATTTGGCTAGCTATTTCCTATGTTAATTACTTATCAAAAAACTTTTTTAAAAAGAAAGGAAGAAAAACATTGTACTATGACTTGTGTCAAATTGCAATATGATTTCATGTGCCAAAAAGGAAAGCTATGTAACAAGTCCCAGATGTTAGTAATGGGACAATTGAACACCCTGTATAAGGTCTAGATAATGTTTAAGGAATGTAATATTGTGCTTCAAATGACAAAAGTCAGGGAAATCAATATTTGGGGTGACTTTCTTATTCCTCTGATGTTTGGAGAGTAAAAAGAACAAAGGAAAGAATGAAAACAGTTGAAAGAGAAAAAAGAAAAGCACCAACAAGACAAAGGAAAACCTTTATTTCTTAGTCAATTTCTGCTACTCAATTTTATTTACTGAAAGTCATGGGACATTTTTGTCCTGGTAGTCTTCCTGTTTCCACACTGCTGAGAAATACTTTTGAATACATGGTATGCATGCTCTTTCACAGGATTTGAAACTTATCAAGAAATGGATCTGTGATTGTACACTCTATTGAACATAAAAAAAAGAAAGTGACTATCAAAATTTAGGTCTCTCACAGTTTTCCTTGAAATGGAAAAGATGAGATGATTTTGTTAAGAAAATAAAAAAGAAGGGCAACTGACAGAGTATGTAAAAGCGTTCATACATGAGAGGCAAAGCCAGCAAGTAAAGGAACTAAACTTTGAGGTTCCATCCTGGTCCTTTAGAGATAATTTGATTAAAATGAGGAAGTACCAACCAAAAGATCTTAGTCTCATCTTCTCTGTTGCTCAGTAAACCTGTAACCTTGAGTAAGTCACTAAACGTTTTCAAAGGGCCTCAATTTCTTCACATGTAAAGTGAGGATAATAATATATTTGTCTCTCTCAACTTTGCAGGGTCCCAAGATATTTACAAGTACTTCATTGAAAGCTTAAAGGTATCCAAATATTAGGGTTATGCATATAATTATTATTATTTTTAACCCTACTTGAATAGATGATAAAGCTCCTTTTGTAGAGGACACAAGGCTATGGGCTTGCCCTGCCCTGGAGCCAACAGAAGTTAGAATAAAACAACTAATGTTATTTAAGCATTTTCCATGTGCCAAGAACTGCACTAAGCCTTTATGTGCATCAAGTCATTTAATATCTACAACTTTCTAAAGTAGAGGGCTTCCCAGATAGCTCAGTTGGTAAAGAATCCACCTGCAATGCAAGATATCCTGGTTTGATTCCTGGGTCAGAAAGACCGCTGGAGAAGGGATAGGCTACCCACTCCAGTATTCTTTGGCTTCCCTTGTGGCTCAGCTGGTAAAGAATCTGCCTGCAATGAGGGAGGCTCTGGGTTCGATCCCTGGGTTGGGAATATTCCCTGGAGAAGAGAAAGGCTACCCACTCCAGTATTTTGGCCTGGAGAATTCCACGGACTGTAAAGCCAATGGGGTCACAAAGAGTCAGACAGGACTGAGTGACTTTCACTTCACTTCAAAAGTAGAAATGTGTTTGCTCATGCTCAATCGTGTCTGACTCTTTGCGGTCCCATAACTATTGCCTGCCAGGATGCTCTGTCCTTGGGATTTCCTAGGCAAGAACATTGCAGTGGTTGCCATTTCCTCCTCTAGGGAGTCTTCCCAACCAAGGAATCATACCCAAGTCTCCTGTGTCTCCTGCATTGCAGGTGGATTCTTTACCACTGAGCCACCTGGGAAGCCCCATTTGACAGATAAGGAAACACGGTCTGTGATTTGCCCAAGGTCAGACAGCTAAGATGTAGCAAAGCTGGGATTTGAATCTAGGGCCTGTTACCCCACACTTGCTGTTTCCAAAGTTATATGGCGAACCCAAGTTAAATCAGGTTCTCTGACTATGGTACACTATATCAAAATTGGCCTAAAAAATGGTTCACCTTTGGGGATTCCTGATTTTAAGCAATTCTCTTCCCTGGTGGCTCAGAGGTTAAACGTCTGCCTGCAATGCAGGAGATCAGGGTTCGATCCCTGGGTAGGGAAGATTCCCCTGGAGAAGGAAATGGCAACCCACTCCAGTATTCTTGCCTGGAGAATCCCATGGATGGAGGAGCCTGGTGGGCTACAGTTCACAGGGTCGCAAGGAGTCGGACATGACTGAGCGACTTCACTTTCACTTTCACTTTGGGGATTCCTGATTTTAAGCAATTCTATCAGTATTAATGAGGGTGATAAACTCGTTCATTCAGTTCAGTTCAGTCACTCAGTCATGTCTGAGTCTTTGCGACCCCATGGACTGCAGCACGCCAGGCTTCCCCATCCATCACCAACTCCCAGACTTGACTCAAACTCATGTCCATAGAGTCCGTGATGCTATACAACCATCTCATCCTCTGTCATCCCCTTCTCCTCCCGCTTTCAATCCTCCCCAGCATCAGGGTCTTTTCAAATGAGTCAGTTCTTTGCATCAGGTGGCCAAAGTATTGGAGTTTCAGCTTCAGCATTAGTCCTTTCAATGTTGGTACCAAGGTGCTTTCTTTCAAGTCTAGAGAGGACAATGCCTAAACCATAGTATAAAGTTTTAACAATTGTTTTAAAGACCTTGTAGTACTGAAGTAAGGGGAGGAATTTCATGGGAGGGCTCCCTTCAAATCATACTTTCCAGATAAGTGTCTCCTTTTTCTACATTTACAAATGTTCTTAATTCTTCAGAACATTGATAACAGTGCTTCCTTAACTTTCTAGGGTGCAGCAAACACACCTGGTTTTGAATCCTGCTCTGACTTTTACTATGTATGAAGACTTCAAAAAATATTTAACTTTCTTGAGTTTAAGTCTTTTCATCTGTAAAACAGAAAAAATAATTATTACCTCACAGTATTGTTCTGAAAAATAAATGAGACAATGTAAGTCAAAGTGGCTGTTTCATAATATTGCTCCAAAATAATAATAATAACAATAAAACATTTATATATCATTTACTAGGGTGCATATATTGTTATAAGCACTTATTTATATTAACTTATATAATCATAATGACCCCATGAATTAGATACCATTATTATCTTTATTTTATAGATGAAGAAATTGAAGCCAAGGGGGATTGACTTGCCTCAGGTCACGTAACTATAAAGTGGCAAATCTTGGGGACAAACAAAGATGGTGGTTCTCTGATTGTTGTCTGTCAGGATTTTCAAAAGAAGACAATTCCATAAAAGAAAAAAAAAATTTTTTTGGATGATGAAAGGCACTACTGGATTGCCTATGACTTATGAAGGTGAGTATTTTTGGAAGAGCAGTGGAAATTTTCTTTAAAAATGAGCTGCTGCTGCTGCTGCTAAGTCGTTTCAGTCGTGTCCAACTCTGTGCGACCCCATAGATGGCAGCCCACCAGGCTCCCCTGTCCCTGGGATTCTCTAGGCAAGAAAACTGGAGTGGGTTGCCATTTCCTTCTCCAATGCATAAAAGTGAGAAAATAAAGTGAAGTCGCTCAGTCATGTTTGACTCTTAGTGACCCCATGGACTGCAGCCCACCAGGCCCCTCTGCCCATGGGATTTTCTGGGCAAGAGTACTGGAGTGGGTTGTCATTGCCTTCTCCATAAAAATGAGATACAACAATAAAATTCATGATAGCTAACACTTGCAGAAGATATTAAGAAGAGGTGGCAAGATTACACAGAAGAACTGTACAAAAAAGATCTTCATGACAAAGATAATCATGATGGTATGATCACTCACCTAGAGCCAGACATCCTGTAATGTGAAGTCAAGTGGGCCTTAGGAAGCATCACTACGAACAAAGCTAGTGGGGGTGATGAAATTCCAGTTGAGCTATTTCAAATCCTGAAAGATGATGCTGTGAAAGTGCTGCACTCAATATGCCAGCAAATTTGGAAAACTCAGCAGTGGCCACAGGACTGGAAAAGGTCAGTTTTCATACCAATCCCAAAGAAAGGCAATGCCAAAGAATGCTCAAACTACTGCACAATTGCACACTCATCTCACACGCTAATAAAGTAATGTTCAAAATTCTCCAAGCCAGGCTTCAGCTTCCAGATGTTCAAACTGGTTTTAGAAAAGGCAGAGGAACCAGAGATCAAATTGCCAACATCTGCTGGATCATCGAAAAAGCAAGAGAGTTCCAGAAAAACATCTATATCTGCTTTATAGACTACGCCAAAGCCTTTGACTGTGTGGATCACAATAAACTGTGGAAAATTCTGAAAGAGATGGGAATACCAGACCACCTGACCTGCCTCTTGAGAAACCTATATGCAGGTCAGGAAGCATCAGTTAGAATTGGACATGGAACAACACACTGGTTCCAAATAGGAAAAGGAGTACCTCAAGGCTGTATATTGTCATTCTGCTTGTTTAACTTATATGCAGAATACATCATGAGGAACGCTGGGCTAGAAGAAGCACAAGCTGGAATCAAGATTGCTGGAAGAAATATCAATAACCTCAGATATGCTGATGACACCACCCTTATGGCAGAAAGTGAAGAGGAACTGAAAAGCCTCTTGATGAAAGTGAAAGTGGAGAGAAAAAGTTGGCTTAAAGCTCAACATTCAGAAAATGAAGATCATGGCATCCCGTCCCATCACTTCATGGGAAATCGATGGGGAAACAGTGGAAACAGTGTCAAACTTTATTTTTGGGGGCTCCAAAATCACTGTGGATGGTGACTGCAGCCATGCAATTAAAAGACGCTTAATCCTTGGAATGAAAGTTACGACCAACCTAGATAGCATATTCAAAAGCAGAGATATTACTTTGCCAACAAAGGTCCGTCTAGTCAAGGCTATGGTTTTTCCAGTGGTCATGTATGGATATGAGAGTTGGACTGTAAAGAAAGCTGAGCACCAGATAATTGATTCTTTTGAACTGTGGTATTGGAGAAGACTCTTAAGAGTCCCTTGGACTGCAAGGAGATCCAACCAGTCCATTCTAAATGAGATCAGCCCTGGGTGTTCTTTTCGAAGGAATGATGCTAAAGCTGAAACTCCAGTACTTTGGCCACCTCATGCAAAGAGTTGACTCATTGGAAAAGACTCTGATGCTGGGAGGGATTGGGGGCAGGAGGAGAAGGGGATAACAGAGTATGAGATGGTTGGATGTCATCACTGACTCGATGGACGTGAGTTTGAGTGAACTCCGGGAGTTGGTGATAGACAGGGAGGCCTGGCGTGCTGTGATTCATGGGATTGCAAAGAGTCAGACACGACTGAGCTGAACTGAACACTTATTTGGCCTTTACTACATATTAGGTCCTATATTACCTCTCAGTAATCCTGACCTATAAGTGTTCCATAAGCATGAATAATATTAATAATATCTATTTTGATTGTGATGTTCACAATCAGTAAAGGGAATACAACATATACACAGATAATTAGAATACAAAGTAGAAAGTTAAAAGTGACCAGAAACAATAAGATGAAGTAAATGGGGACTTCAGAAGAAAGAGAGCACTTCTGCTGTGGCAACATATATGCCACTGATAATGAAAGAAGGTTTAAAAGAGATAGCCACTTATGCATAAGGGAAACTTGAAGAGAAGGTAAATGTTGCAAAATGTGGATGTGCATGCTAAGTTGCATCTGACTCTCTGTGAACATATGGACTGTAGCCCACCAGGATTCTCTGTTCATGGGATTCTCCAGGTAAGAATACCAGAGTGGGTTGCCATTCCTTTTTCCAGGAGGATCTTCCTGACCTAGGGATCAAACTGGCATCTTTTACATCTCCTGCATTGGCAGGCAGGTTCTTTACCACTAGTACCACTTGGGAAACCCTGTGAAATGTGGAGCAGAAAGGGAAATCACAATCTAAAAGAAGGTACAGAGACAGTGAAATGCATAGTCTGTTTTGCAAGTGACAGTTAATTCATTTTTGTTGTTGTTGTTGTTGTTGTTGTGAAGGGGACTATAGGAAATTAACTCAGCAAATTAAGATGAACTCAGATTTGAAGAATGAAAGATTTGGATGTCAGGCCAATGACTTTGAATCTCATTCTGTGGGAAATGGAAAGTCATTGCCAACGTATAAAATTTTTTTTTAATGAATAGACAGCACAACTTCAGGAAAACTAACTTATCAACAAATGTAGAATGGATTAGAGAGGAATGGAATAAAGGCAAGGGATCTAGTTAGGCTGCAACTACAATAGCCAGTTGACATGGACAACACCCCCCCCCCCCCAACAGACTGTTTCTGTGTCAAGGGACCAATTCAACTAATATTCATTCAAAAAATACCCACAAAATTCTTACTATGGACCAGGCACTTGGAAAGTCCCTATCTGCAGGGTCTTAGTAAATTATAATTTAATAATTATAATGTTAAAGTCTCTTAGAAACACATTCTCTGAAAAAGTAAGACATGATAAATGTTTACCTTTGTCAAGAAATAATTTTACACTGTGCAATCAAAAATGAAAATTATAGCCTTAGTGAAAGTGTTAGTCACTCAGTCGTGTCCAACTCTTCACAACCCCATGGTCTATACATGAGTTTCTCCAGGCAGGAATACTGTAGTGGGCTGACAGTCCCTTCTCCAGGTGATCTTCCCAATCCAGGGATCTAACCTAGATCTCATGCACTGCAGGCAAGTTCTTTGCCTCTTTCTATAACCTCAGAGAGACAGACAATAGTCAAACATGCAAATATTCATGAATACACAGCCACAACCTGTACTTACATCCTACAATCAGTAGATGGCGATTACAAGCTTTCATCCAGTGACTTTCAACTCAAAGGATAGAAGAAAGTAAGTGAAAGAGGAGAGAGGAGAGAAGAACAAAGGAGGGAAGAGGAAACGAAGGAATAATGAGAGGATGCTTGAAGGGAAGAGAAAGATTAAGTGGAGAGAGTGGGAAATGGGAAGGGGAGAGAAGCTATGCTTGCAGTTCAAATGTCTCTCTGAGATATACTTAGTTTAGAGCTCTTTCCAAAGGTTAAATTTGCAGCTAGCCCTGCTGGTAGGGAAGAAATTTGAATTGGATTCCAGGCAGATATTGAAGAAGATAATTTTCTTATTCCATAATCCCACCAACTGAGTTTAGTAAAGAGAGGGCACAGATGTGTTTGAAAGGTGCCCCCACAGGCCTTTTGACCCTGTGGAGCAAAGAAATATAACTTTAAAAACCTCATAACTGTTCTGCTGCCTGGGTGTCTCTTTCTTTCTTGTTAAGCTGAAAATCCTAGCAGAGGAAGAGAAAAGTTGGGACAAGTTCCCAATATATTATTAGGGGCATTTATGAAGTCAAAACAAAGAGGAAAATTCTATTAATAGTAAAATTGACCTTTTGAGATCTAGGTGGAGATCATCACCAAAGGAATAATTAGGCATGAAAACGCTCTAAGTTGGATGCTGGCTATGGTTCAGTAATGGATTGAGAGTTATAGGAATAAAGATGAACAAGGAAAGAAAGGAGAAGGTGTAAGACCATATTGCCTCTTTATTTGAGAATAGAAGTCTAGTCTACTTCCTCTTGGTGTAGTCATTGTATCTTGAGGCAAACATTAGATTTATTTTCTGGATGGGTATGAGAAGAGAGGTTAAGAGCAATTTTTGCCCAAATATTCTGTCTTTGCAACTGCAAATTTCTGTAGGTCAAAAGTCAGACATGAGTCTCACTAAGCTAAAGCAAGGGATTTTCACCATTTTTTTTAGCTTTTCAAGTTTGAAGCTAAAGTGGGCTGTAGGGGAAATTCGATTTCCTTACCATCTCTATTTTCTGGAGGCCACCTGGATTCTTTGGCTTAGGGCCACTTCCTCCTACCTTCAAAGCCAGCAATACTACATATTTCTGACCATCATTCCTCAATTACATTTCCTTCTGACCCCAGCCCATGAAGGTTGTCCCAATGTTAAGAACACATGTAATTAGATTTTATCCACTCAAGTAATTGACAATAAGTGCATAATTTCAAACTCTATGTCCTTAATCATACCTGCAACAAAAAGTCCGATTTGCCATGCAAGGTAACATATTCATAGGTTCCTGGGATTAGAGGAGAGAGAGAAAAATCTAAATTTACATAATAAATGACAAAAAAAATGACTTTTGGATTAGGAATGCTCAACAGAACTGCTTAGAAATGGGTACAGTACATCAATCAGTACATCAGATCAGACAGGTACTTTGAATGCCTCTAATAAAAAGGGATCTTTTTTCTTTAAAAAATCATTTATTTTTTACTTGAAGGATAATAGCTTTACAGAATTTTGTTGTTTGCTGTCAAACTTCAACATGAACCAGCCATAGGTATACATATATACCCTCCCTTAAAAAGGGGATTTATTTTTGATGGTAAGAAGTTGGATGAGTTGAACAGTTCTATGAAGACCTACAAGACCTTCTAGAACTAACACCCCCCAAAAGATGTCCTTTTCATTATAGGGAACTGGAATGCAAAAGTAGGAAATAAAGAAATACCTGGAGTAACAGGCACATTTGGCCTTGGAGTACAGAATGAAGCAGGGCAAAGGCTAATAGAATTCTGCCAAGAGAACACACTGTTCATAGCAAACACCCTCTTCCAACAACACAAGAGAAGACTCTACACATGGACATCACCAGATGGTCGACACAGAAATCAGATTGATTATATTCTTTCCAGCCAAAGATGGAGAAGCTCTATACAGTCAACAAAAACAAGACCAAGAGCTGACTGTGGCTCAGATCATGAACTCCCTCTTGCCAAATTCAGACTTATATTGAAGAAAGTAGGGAAAATCACTAGACCATTCAGGTATGACATAAATTAAATCCCTTAGATCTGATAGACAGAGTGCCTGAAGAACTATGGGCAGAGGTTTGTGACATTGTACAACAGGCAGGGATCAAGACCATCCCCAAGAAAAATAAATGAAAAGAGGCAAAATGGTTGTCTGAGGAGACCTTATAAAGAGCTGTGAAAAGAAGAGAAGCAAAAGGCAAAGGAGAAAAGAAAAATATATACCCATTTGAATGCAGAGTTCCAAAGAATATCAAGGAAAGATAAGAAAGCCCTCCTCACTGATCAATGCAAAGAAATAGAAGAAAACAACAGAATGGGAAAGACTAGAGATATCGTCAAGAAAATTAGACATACCAAAGGAACGTTTCATGCAGAAATGGGCACAATAAAGGACAGAAATTGTATGGACCTAACAGAAGCAGAAGATATTAAGAAGAGGTGGCAAGAATACGCAGAAGAACTATGCAAAAAAGATCTTAATGACCCAGATAACCATGATGGTGTGATCACTCACCTAGAGCCAGACATCCTGGAATGCGAAGTCAAGGGGGCCTTAGAAAGCATCACTACACACAAAGGTAGTGGAGGTGATGAAATTCCAGTTGAGCTATTTCAAATCCTAAAAGATGATGCTGTGAAAGTGCTGAACTCAATATGCCAGCAACTTTGGAAAACTCAGCAGTGGCCACAGGAATGGAAATTCCAATCCCAAAGAAAGGCAGTGCCAAAGAATGCTCAAACTACTGCACAGGTGCACTCATCTCACACGCTGGCAAAGTAATGCTCAAAATTTTCCAAGCCAGGCTTCAACAGTATGTGAACCATGAAATTCCAGATGTTCAAACTGGTTTTAGAAAAGGCAGAGGAACCAGAGATCAAATTGCCAACATCCGTTGGATCATCGAAAAATCAGAAGAGTTCCAGAAAAACATCTACTTCTGCTTTATTGACTATGCCAAAGCCTTTGACTGCGTGGATCACAACAAACTGGAAAATTTTTAAAGAGATCGGAATACCAGACCACCTGAACTGCTTCTTGAGAGACCTCTATGCAGGTCAGGAAGCAACAGAACTGGACATGAACAACAAACTGGTTCCAAATTGGGAAAGGAGTACCTCAAGGCTGTATATTGTCATCCTGCTTATTTAACTTATATGCAGAAAACATTATGAGAAATGCTGGGCTGGATGAAGCACAAGCTGGAATCAAGATTGCCAGGAGAAATATAAATAACCTCAGATATTCAGATGACACCACCCTTATGACAGAAAGCAAAGAAGAACTAAAGAGCCTTTTGATGAAAGTGAAAGAGGAGAGTGAAAAAGTTTGCTTCAAACTCAACATTCAGAAAACTGAGATCAAGGCATCTGGTCCCATTACTTCATGGCAAATAGATGGGAAAACAGTGGAAATGGTGACAGACTTTATTTATTTATTTTTGAGGGGGACTGGGGACTCCAAAATCACTGCAGATGGTGACTGCAGCCATGAAATTAAAGGACACTTGCTCCTTGGAAGAAAAGTTATGACCAAACTAGACATATTAAAAAGCAGACATTACTTTGCCAACAAAGTTCCATCTAGTCAAAGCTATTGTTTTTCCAGTAGTCATGTATGGATGTGAGAGTTGGCCTATAAAGAAAGCTGAGTGCAGAAAAATTGATGCTTTTGAACTGTGGTGTTGGAGAAGACTCTTGAGAGTCCCTTGAATAAAAAGGAGATCCAACCAGTCCATTCTAAAGGAGATCAGTCCTGAATATTCATTGGCAGGAGATGCTGAAGCTGAAACTCCAATACTTTGATCACCTGATGCAAAGAACTGACTCATTTGAAATGGCCCTGATGCTGGGAAAGATTGAAGGTGGGAGGAGAAGGGGACAAGAGAGGACAGGATGGTTGGATGGAATTACCAACTCAATGGACATGAGCTTGAGTAAACTCCGGGAGTAGGTGAAGGACAGGTTGGCCTGGCATGCTGCAGCCCATGGAATCGCAAAGAGTTGGACATGACTGAGTAACTGAACTGAACTAATATGAATAATTTGACAGTGGCAGAGGAATGTTAAAACTAAATTTTGTAAAAGAAGATATTTGTCTTTCTCTGTCTGACATTTTCACTGAACATAAAATCTCAAGGTCCATCTATGTTGTCACAAATGGCAACATTTTACCTTTTCTTCTAGCTGAATAGTGTTCATTTATACATACCATATCTTATTTATCCATTCATCTGTTGATGGGCACTTAGGTAGTTTCCATATTTTGGATATTGTAAGCAAGGGCACAATGAACATAGGGGAGCATATATCTTTTCAAATTTAGTGTTTTTGTATATTTTAGATAAATATCCAGAAGTGGAATAGCTGGATCATACAGCAGTTTAATTTTTAGTTATTTTTGGAGGAATCTCCATAGTGTTGTCTACCTTGTTGTTGTTCAGTTGCTCAATTGTGTCTGACTCTTTTCAACTCCTTGAACTGCAGCATAACAGACTCCTCTGTATTCAACTATCTTCTGGAGTTTGCTCAAATTCATGCCTGTTGAGTTGGTGATGCTATCTAACCATTTCATCTTCTGCTGTTCTCTTCTCCTTTTGCCTTCAATATTTCCCAGCATCAAGGCCTTTTCCAATGAGTCAGTTCTTTGCATCAGGTGGCCAAAGTATTGGAGGATCCACTTCATCATCAATCCTTCCAGAAAATATTCAGAGTTAATTTCCTTTAGGATTAACTGGTTTGATCTCCTTGCAGTCCAAGGGGCTCTTAAGAGTTTTCTCCAGCACCAGAATTCAAAAACATCAATTCTTTGGTTCTCAGCCTTCTTTATGGTCCAACTAACACATCTGTACATGATGACTGGGTAAACCATAGCTTTGATTATACAGACCTTTGTCAGCAAAGTGATGTATATGTTTTTTTTTTAAACATGGTGTCTAGGTTTATCATAACTTTGATGCCAAGGAGCAAGAGTCTTTTAATTTCATGGCTATAGCCACTGTCTACAGTGATTTTGGAGCCCAGAAAAGAAAATCTGTCACTGCTTCCACTTCCCCCGCCTTCTATTTGCCATGAAGTGATGGAACCAGATGCCATACACTTAGTTTTTTTTTTTTTTTTTTTTTTAATGTTAAGTTTCAAGCCAGCTTTTTTACTTTCCTCATACACCTTCATCAAGATGTGCTTTAGTTCTTCTTCACTTGCTGCTATTCAAGTAGCATCATCTGTATATTTGAAATTGTTGATAATTCTCCCAAAAATCTTGATTCCAGCTTGTGATTCATCAAGCCTGGTATTTCGCTTGATGTACTGTGCATAGAAGTTAAATAAGCAGGTGAGAGTGTACAGCCTGTTGTACTCTTTTCCCAATTTTGAGCTAGTCAGTTATTCCACGTCTGGTTCTAACTATTGCTTCTTGACCTGCATACAAGTTTCTCAGAAGACAGTTAAGGTGTTCTGGTATTCCCATCTCTTTAAGAATTTCCCACAGTTTGTTGTAATCTGCACAAAGGCTTTAGGGTAGTCAATGAAGCAGAAGTAGATTTTTTTTATGGAATTCCCTTACTTTCTCCATGATCCAATGGATGTTGACATTTTGACTTCTGGTTCCTCTGCCTCTTTGAAATTCAGCTTAGGATGGCGGAGAAATAGGATGGGGAGACCACTTCCTCCCCCACAAATTCATTGAAAGAACATTGAACGCTGAACAAATTTCACAAAACAACCTCGGAACCCTGGCAGAGGACATTAGGCAGCCCGTTGTTTTGAAAAGAGGTAGGACAAAATATAAAAGATAAAAAGAGAGACAAAAGAGGTAGGGATGGAGACTCATCCTGAGAAGGGAGTCTTTAAAGAGAAGTTTCCAAACACCAGGAAACCCTCTCACTGATGGGTCTATGGGGAGTTTTGGAATCTCAGAGGGCAACAAAACCGGGAGGAAAAATAAATAAATAAAACCCATAAATTACATCCCTAATGGCAATTCCCAGCAAAGAAGTAACCCAAACACTCACATCGGCCACCAGCAAGCAGGGGCTGAACAGGGAGGAGCGGGCTGCATTGTTTAGGGTAAGGACTGGGCTGGAATGTCATGAGGGCAATCTGAGGAAGCTAACTGAGATAGCAACATAAACTGTGGAATAGCCAGAGAGAGAGAGAGAGGAAAATAAGAGAAAGAGAGAGAGAGAGAGAGAGAGAGAGAGAACACTATCCCATGAAAAGCCCTAGCCTAAGGCACTGCCTGGCCTGCTCACAGAACAAAGGACTGAGGGAATACCAGAGGAGAGCTAGCTGGCTGCACACTAGCCCATTCCCCACTGGAAGCATGGAGGGCAGGCACGCAGCAGCCAGAGTCAGAAAGGAACAAACTTGGCTCCAGAGATGGCATCCCCTACCAAACTGTGATCAGGCTTCCAGTTGCTAACCAAGACTTCCTGGGATGCTGGACAGTTGACATCCACCTGGAGGGTTGCAGCCAAAGATAAGCTTCCCAGAAGAGGCACACAGCACACCTGAGATGGAGTGCACTCTGCCACCCAGGAAACTGAGTGGCTGGGAATGGGGAGGTGATAAGACTCACTTCCCACCTGGGGAGAGTGCACTCACCAAGCACCTGGTCGCCTGAGCTGCTTGGACCTGGGAAGGGCACAAAACACTGGCCCAACCAAGTCTAAGCCTTTGGGGAGTACCTGAGAACCTGAACCTGAGCAGCTTAGACCTGGAAAGTACATACAACCCAGGGCCCGCTTTAGACAGTTCCCCTGCAGAACAACCTGGAGCCTAAACAGTGTAGACTGGGAAAGCACACACGCTGTAAGCAGGGGAAAACCCAGTGTGGCCAAGACACTGCAAGCACTCCCCATGCACACCAGTGATATTTATTTGCAGTGTTCCTCCCTCCCCACAGCACGACTGAGCAAGTGAGCATAAATTAGTGACCACCTTTGCCCCCTTGTGTCAGGGTGGAAATTAGACACTGAAGAGACCTGCAAAAAGAAGAAATCAAAATAAACAGAGGGAACCACTTTGGAAGTGACAGGTACAACAGATTAAAACCCTGTAGTCAGCACCGACTACATTGGAAGGGACCTATAGATCTTGAAATGTATAAGCTGGAACAAGGAACTATCTGAAACTGAACTGACCCCACACTGCCTGCCACAGCTCCAGAGAAATTCCTAGATATATTTTAACTATTACCATTTTTTGATTTAATTTTTTAAAATTCTTAAGTCTTCTATTACTCCTTTAATTTTCATTTTTATAGCCTACTATTACCTTGCAAAAAAAGACCCTATTTTTAAAGCAAACTTCATATATATTTTTATAATTTTTGTTATTTTGCTTTGTTTTTTTTTTTTAATATTGTATTTTTGAGAGTCTACCCTCTAGATTTTTAATCTTTGCTTTTTGATTGTTATCAATTTTTTACCCTTAAGAATCCAATTGTCAGTATCCATTTTTAATTAGGAATGTGATTACTCGCTTGACTACTCTCTCCCCCTTTTGACTCTCTTTCTCCCCAAGGTCACCTCTATCTCCTCCCGCCCCCCCCCCACCCCCGCCGCCTCTTCTCTTCTCTATACAACTCTGTAAATCTCTGTGTGTGTTCTGGGCTATGGAGAACACTTAGGGAACTGATTACTGCCTAGATCTGTCTCTCTCCTTTTGATTCCCCCTTTTATCCTCCTGGTCACCTCTATCTCCTTCCTTCCTCTTCTCTTCTCTATGTCACTCCATGACCCTCACTGAGGGTTCCAGACTGTGGAGAGCACATAGGGAATTGATTACTGGCTATATTGCTCTCGCCCCTTTTGATTACCCCTCTTCTCCTCTTGGTCACCTCTATCTCCCTCTTCCCTCGTCTCTTCTCCATGTAACTCTGTGAACCTCTCTGGGTGTCCCTCACTGTGGAGAATCTTTTCACCATTAACCTAGATGTTTAATCATCAGTGCTGTATGGATGGAGAAGTCTTGAGGTTACTGTAACAATAAGACTGAAAACCAGAGGCAGGAGGTAGGCCCAAAACCTGAGAATACCAAAGAACTCCTGACTCCAGGGAACATTAATCGATAAGAGCTCATCCAAAAGCCTCCATATCTACACTGAAACCAAGCACCACCCCAGGGACAACAAGTTCCAGAGCAAGACATACTACACAAATTCTCCAGCAACACAGGAACATAGTTCTGAGCTTCAATATACAGGCTGCCCAAAGTCACACCAAACCAATAGACATCTCAAAACTCACTACTGGACACTTCATTGCACTCCAGAGGGAAGAAATCCGGCACCACCCACCAAAATACCGATGCAAGCTTGCCTAACCAGGAAACCTTGAAAAGCCACTCGTCCAAACCCACCCACAGTGAGGAACCTCCACAATAAAGAGGAACCACAAACTACCAGAATACAGAAAGGCCACCCCAAACACAGCAATATAAACAAGATACAAAAACAGAGAAATACTCAGCAGGTAAAGGAGCATGATAAAAGCCCACCAAACCAAACAAAAGAAGAGAGGATATGGAGTCTACCTGAAAAAGAATTCAGAATAATGATAGTAAAAATAATCCAAAATGTTGAAAACAAAATGGAGTTACAGATAAATAGCCTGGAGACAAGGATTGAGAAGATGCAAGAGACGTTTAACAAGCACCTAGAATAAATTTAAAAAGTCAGTCAATAATGAATAATGCAACAAATGAGGTAAAAAACACTCTGGAGGGAAGCAACAGTAGAATAACGGAAGCAGAAGATAGGCTAATTGAGGTAGAAGATAGAATGGTAGAAATAAATGAAGCAGAGAGAAAAAAAAAAAAAAACTTAAAAGAAATGAGGACAACCTCAGGGACTTCTAGGACAATCTTAAATGCTCCAACATTAGAATCATAGGAGTCCCAGAAGAAGAAGACAAAAAGGCCATGAGAAAATACCTGAGATGATAATAGTTAAAAAGTTCCCTAAAATGGGGAAGGAAATAATCACCAAAGTCCAAGAAACCCAGAGAGTCCAAAACAGGATAAATCCAAGGTGAAACACCCCAAGACACATATTGATCAAATTAACAAAGATCAAACACAAATAATACATAATAAAAACAGCAAGGGAAAAACAACAAACAGCATCCAAGGGGATTCCCACATGGATAACAGCTGATCTTTCCATAGAAACTCTTTAGGCCAGAAAGGAATGGAAGGACATACTTAGAGTGATGAAAGAGAAAAAACCTACAACCCAGATTACTCTACCCATCAAGGATCTCATTCATATATGAAGGAGAAATCAAAAGCTTTACAGACAAGCAAAAGCAGAGATAATTCAGCACCACCATACCAGCTCTCCAACAAATTTTAAAGGATCTTTTCTAGACAGAAAACACAGAAAGGGTGTATAGACTCGAACCCAAAACAACTAAGTAAATGGCAATGGGATCACATTTATTAATAATTACCTTAAATGTAAATGGGTTGAATTCCCCAACCAAAATACAAAGATTGGCCGAATGGATACAAAAACAAGACTCATATATATGCTGTCTACAAGAGACCCACATCGAAACAAGGGGCACATACAGACTGAAAGTGAAAAGCTGGAAAAATTTACTTCATGCAAATAGAGACCAAAAGAAAGCAGGAGTAGCAATACTCATAGACTTTAAAATAAAGGCTGTGAAAAGAGACAAAGAAGGACACTACATACGATCAAAGGGTCAATCCAAGAAGAAGATATAACAATTATAAATATATATGCACCCAGCATAGGAGAACCACAATATGTAAGGCAAATGATAACAAGTATGAAAGGGGATGTTACAAACAACAAAATAATAGTATCAAACTTTAATATACCACTCACACCTATGGATAGATCAACTAAACAGAATCAATGGACCAGTTAGACCTAACTGATATCTATAGAACATTTCACCCCAAAACAATGAATCTCACCTTTTTCTCAAGTGCACATGAAACCTTATCCAGGATAGATCACATCCTGGACCATTAATCTAGGCTTGGTAAATTAAAAAAAAAATTGAAATTATTCCAAGCATCTTTTCTGACCACAATGCAGCAAGATTAGATGTAATTAAATGTAGTTAGATGTCAATTACAGGAGAAAATTACAGGAGGCTGAACAACACACTGCTGAATAACCAACAAATCACAGAAGAAATCAAAAAAGAAATCAAAATATGCATAGAAATTAATGAAAATGAAAACACAACAACCCAAAACCTGTGGGACACTGTAAAAGCAGTGCTAAGGGGAAGGTTCATAGCAATATAGTCTTTCCTCAAGAAACAAGAAAAAGTCAAATAACCTAACTCTACACCAAAAGTAACTAGAAAAGGAAGAAGTGAAGAAATCCAGGGTTAGTAGAAGGAAAGAAATCTTAAAAATTAGGGCAGAAATAAATGAAAAATAAACAAAAGAGATCATAGCAAAAATCAGCAAATCTAAAAGATGGTTCTTTGAGAAGATAAATAATATTGAAAAATCATTAGCCAGACTCATCAAGAAACAAAAGAAGAATCAAGTCAACAGCCTGTAGTTTCCTTTCTTCTTCTTCTTCTTCTTCTTTTTTGTGGCATCTTTGCCTGGTTTTGGTATTAGGGTGATATTGGGCTCATATAATGAGTTTGGAAGTTTATCTTCCTCTGCAGTTTTCTGGAAGAGTTTGAGTAAGGCAGCTGTTAGCTCTTTTCTAAATTTTTTGTAGAATTCAGCTGTGAAGCCATCTGGTCCTGGGCTTTTGTTTGCTGGAAGATTTCTGATTATAGTTTCCATTTCTGTGATTGTGATGGGTCTGTTAAGATTTTCTATTTCTAAATAGAAACTACAGTTAGAAATGAAAATGGAGAAATCACAACAGACAACACAGATTTACAAAGGGTCATAAGAGACTATGATCAGCAACCATATGCTAATAAAATGGACAACTTGGAACAAATGGACAAATTCCTAGAAAAGTACAACTTTCCAAAACTGAACCAGGAAGAAATAGAAAATCTTAACAGACCCATCACAATCACAGAAATGGAAACTATAATCAGAAATCTTCCAGCAAACAAAACCCCAGGACCAGATGGCTTCACAGCTGAATTTTACAAAAAAAAATTAGAAAAGAGCTAACAGCTGCCTTACTCAAACTCTTCCAGAAAACTGCAGAGGAAGATAAACTTCCAAACTCATTCTATGAGCCCAATATCACCCTAATACCAAAACCAGGCAAAGATGCTACACACACACACACACACAAGAAGAAGGAAGGAAACTACAGGTCAATATCACTGATGAACATAGATGCAAAAACTTTAACAAAATAGCAAACGGAATCCAACAACGTATTAAAAATATCATACATCATGACCAAGTGGGCTTTATCTCAGGAATGCAAGGATTCTTTAATATCCACAAATCAATCAATGTAATACAACACATTAACAAATTGAATGATTAAAAAACATATGATTATCTCAATAGATGCAGAGAAAGCCTTTGACAAAAGGCAACATCCATTTATGATAAAAACCTTCCAAATAGCAGGAATGGAAGGAACCTACCTCAACATAATGAATGCAATATACGACAAAGCCACAGGAAACATTACCTGCAATGGTGAAAAATTGAAAGCATTTCCCCTAAATTCAGGAACCAGACAAGGGTGCCCACTCTCACCACTACTATTCAACATAGTTTTAGAAGTTTTGACCATAGCAGTCAGAGAAGAAAAAGAAATAAAAGGAATCCAGAATGGAAAAGAAATAAAACTCTGTTTGTGGATGACATGATCATCTACATACAAAACCCTAAAGACTCCACCAGAAAAATTACTAGAGCTAATGAATGAATATAGTAAAGTTGCAGGATATAAAATCAACACACAGAAATCCCATGCATTGCTATACACTAACAATGAGAAAACAAGAAGAGAAATTAAGGAAACAATTCCATTCACCATTGCAACAAAAATAATAAAATACTTAGGAATATATCTACCTAAAGAAACAAAAGACATACATATAGAAAACCATAAACACTGATGAAAAAAATCAAAGAGGAGACAAATAGGTGGATAAATGCATGATGTTCATAGATCAGAAAAATCAATATTGTCAAAATGAGTGCACTCCCCAAAACAATCTATAGATTCAATGCAATCTGTATCAAGCTACCAATGGTATTTTTCACAGAATTAGAACAAATAATTTCACAATTTGTATGGAAATACAAAAATCCTCAGATAGCCAAAACAATCTTGAGAAAGAAGAAAAGAACTGGAGGAATAAATCTGCCTGACTTCAGGGTCTACTACAAAGCCACAGTTATCCAGACAGTATGGTACTGGCACAAAGACAGAACTACCAATCAATGGAACAAAATAGAAAGCCCAGAGATAAATCCACGCACCTATGGACCCCTTAACTTTGACAAAGGAGACAAGAATATACAATGGAGAAAAGACAATCTCTTTAAGAAATGGTGCTGGGAAAACTGGTCAACCACTTGTAAAAGAATGAAACTGGAACACTTTCTAACACCATACACAAAAATAAAGCCAATGAAAATATGGAAAAAAAAGATAAGCAAACAAAAGCAACAGCCAAGACTGGGGAATGACCAGGGCCCATCGCACCTGACCTCTATCCAGTTGCACAGAAGAGTTCATTGCAAATTTAAAGGATTAAAACATTAGGAAAAAAAAAAAAACTCAAAATGGATTAAAGATCTAAACATAAGACCAGAAACTATAAAACTCCTAGAGGAAGACATAGGCAAAACACTCTCTGGCATTAACCACAGCAGGATCCTCTACGAACTACATCCCAGGGTAATGGAAATAAAAGCAAAAATAAACAAATGGGACCTAATTAAACTTAAAAGCTTTTGCACATTGAAGACTCCTGCAGCTCAATTCCAGAAAGATAAGCGACCCAATCAAAAAATAGGACAAAGATCTACACAGACATTTCTCCAAAGAAGACATACAGATGGCTAACAAACACATGAAAAGATGCTCAATATAACTCATTCTCAGAGAAATGGAAATCAATACCACAATGATGTACCATCTCATGCTGGTCAGAATGGCTGCTATCTAAACATCTACAAGCAATAAATGCTGGAGAAGGTGTGGAAAAAAGGGAACCCTCTTACACTCTTGGTGGGAATTCAAACTAGTACAGACACTCTGGAGAACAGTGTGGAGATTCCTTAAAAAAATGGAAATAGAACTGCCACACGACCCAACAATCCCACTGCTGGGCATACACATCAAGGAAACCAGAATTGAAAGAGACATGTGTACCCCAATGCTCATCACAGCACTGTTTATAAAAGCCAGGACATGGAAGCAACTTAGATGTCCATCAGCAGACAATGGATAAGAAAGCCATGGTACATATACATAATGGAATATTACTCAGCCGTTAAAAAGAATACATTTAAGCCAGTTCTAATGAGTTGGATGACACTGGAGCCTTTTATACAGAGTGAAGCAAGTCAGAAAGAAAAACACCAATAGAGTATACTAACGTATATATATGGAATTTAGAAAGATGGTAATTATAACCCTATATGTGAGGCAGCAAAAGAGCCACAGATATATACAATAGTCTTTTGGACTCAGTGGGAGAAGGTGAGGGTGGGATGATCTGAGAGAATAGCATTGAAATATGTATATCATCATATGTGAAACAGATCGCTAGTCCAGGTTCAATGCATGAGACAGGTTGCTCAGGGCTGGTGCACTGGGATGACCCAGTGGGACGGGATGGGGAGGGAGGTGGGAGTGGGTTTCAGGATCGGGAACACATGTACACCCATGGCTGACTCATGTCAGTGTATGGCAAAAAACACTACAATATTGTAATTAGCCTCAAATTAAAATAACTAAAATTAAAAAAAAAAATAGAAAGATACCCAGCTTATACATCTGGAAGTTCTTGGTTCAGGTACTGCTGAAACCCAGCTTGAAGGATTTTGAGCATAACCTTGCTAGAATGTAAAAAAGTGCAATTGTGTGGTAGTTTGAATATTCTTTGACATTTCCCTTCTTTTGGATTGGAATGAAAACTGACCTTTTCCAGTCCTATAGCAACTGCTGAATTTTCCAAATTTGGTGACATACTGAGTGCAGCACTCTAACAGCATCCTCTTTTAGAATTTTAAATAGCTCAGCTGGAATTCCATCACTACCACTAGCTTTGAGGTAATGCTCCCTACATCCACTTGACTTCACACTCCAAGGTGTTCATCTCTAGGTGAGTGACCACATCATCATGGTTATCTGGGTCATTAAGACCTTTTTTGTAGAGTTCTGTGCTTTCTTGCCACCTCTCCTTAACCTCTTCTTCTGTTTTCTATAGTGGCTACACAAGTTAATATTCTCTCCAGAAGTGCATGAGTATTCACTTTTCTCCACATTCTTACCAGCACTTGTTATTTCTTGCCTTTTTGATAACAGCCATTCTGTCAACTGTGATATGATATCTCATTATGGTTTTGATTTTCATTTCCTTAATTCTTAGTGGTGCTGAACATCTTTTTGTGTCCCTGATGGTCACCTGTATGTCTTCTTTGGAAAAAGTCTATTTGGTTCATCTGCTTATTTCTTAATTGAGTTGTTTGTTTCTGTTTGTTGTTAATGATTTTTATGAGATTTTATGAAAAATAATAGATACATGTACATGTATAACTGAATCATTTTGCTTTACACCTGAAACTAACACAATATTATTAATCAACTATTATCAAATATAAAATAAAGCTTTAAAAAGAAAACTTGCTACAATTTATGTTGATGAATGCTTTGTCTATGCTGTCTTCTACTGGTTTTATGGTGTCATGGTTTATCTTAGGTCTTTAAGCCATTTAGAGTTTATTTTTGTGTATGGTATGATGGTGTGTTCCAACTACTTTGATTTACATGTTGCTATCCCAGGAGAAGATGATGGCACCCCACTCCAATACTCTTGCCTGGAAAATCCCTCCCCTGGACGGAGGACCCTGGTCGGCTGCAGTCCATGGGGTCGCTAGGAGTTGGACACGACTGAGTGACTTAACTTTCACTTTTCACTTTCATGCATTGGAGAAGGAAATGGCAACCCACTCCAGTGCTCTTGCCTGGAGAATCCCAGGGACGGGGGAGCCTGGTGGGCTGCCATCTATGGGGTTGCAGAGAGTTGGACATGACTGAAATGACTTAGCAGCAGCAATAGCATCCCAGCTTCCCAGTGCCCCTTGCTGAACAGTCTTTTTCTCATTTTAAATTCTTGCCTACTTTGTCAAAGTTTAATTGACTATAGATATGTGGGTTTATTTGTGGACTTTCTATTCTGTTCCATTGATCCATATGTCTGTTTTTGCACCAGTCCCACACTGTTGTGATTAAAGTAGCTTTGTAATGATGTCTGAAGTCTGAGGAAGTTATACCTCCTGCTTCATCCTAGTTTCCTCTCAGGATTTCTTTGGCAATGCTGGTTTTTTATGGTTCTATATAGATTGTTGGAATTTGTTCTAGTTCTATGAAAAATTTCATGAGTAATTTGATAAGAATCACATGAAATCCAGAGCTTGCTTTGGGTTGTATTGCCATTTTAACAATATTAATTCTTCCAAGCATGAGCATGGAATGTATTTCTATCCCTTTGAATCCTCTTTAATTTTCTTTAATAGTGTTTTATAGTTCTCAGTGTAAAAGTCTTTCACTTTCTTGATCAAGTTTATTCCTAGGTATTTTTTAGTGCAATTGTTATGATTTTTTTTTTTAACATTCTATCAGTCTCCCAGGGGCTTTCCTGTTAGCTCAGTTGGTAAACAATCTGCCTGCAATGCAGGAGACCCTGGTTTGATTCCTGGGTCAGGAAGATCTTCTGGAGAAGGGATAGGCTCTGCACTCCAGTATTCTTGGGCTTCCCTTGTGCCTCAGCTAGTAAAGAATCCACCTGCAATGCGGGAGATCTGGGTTCAATCCCTGGGTTGGGAAGATGCCCTGGAGAAGAGAAAGGCTACCCACTCCAGCATTATGGCCTTGAGAACTTCATGGGCTGTGTAGTCCATGGGATAACTAAAGAGTCAGACATGACTGAGCAACTTTCATTTCACAGTCTTCCAAGGCTACAGACATAAAATCAAAAATAAACTACTGGAACTTAATTCAAGCTTACAAGATTTTGCATAGCAAAGGAAACCAATAAATAAATAAATAAATAAATAAAACAAACACAGAGAATGGGAGAAAATATTTGTAAATAGTGCTACCAACCAAAGTTTAATCTCCAAAATATACAAATAGATTATACAAGTGAACAATGAAAAACAACTAACCTAATCAAAAAAATGGGCAGAAAATCTTAATAGACATTTTCCAAAGAAGATATACAGGCAGCCAGTAGGCACATGAAAAGATGCTCAGCATCAGTAATTTGTTAGAGAAATGCAAATCAGAAGTACAATGAGACACCATCTCACACTGGTCACAATGGCCATCACTAAAAAGTCTACAAATAGCAAATGCTGGAGAGATTGTGGAGAAAAGGAAACTCTCCTCCACTGTTAGTGGGAGTGTAAATTGGCACAGCAACTATGGAGAACGGAGTGGATGTACCTCAGAAAACTAAAAATAGAGTTACCATATGATCCAGCAATTCCACTCCTGGGCATTTACCCAAAAAATTATAATTCAAAAAGATATATTCACCTTTATGTTCATAGCAGCACACTATTCATAATAGCCAAAGAATATTATCAATGAAATGCCCATTGATGGATGAATGGATAAAAAAGATGTGGTACATATATACAATGGAATACTACTCAGCCATGAAAAGAATGAATGTTAGCATTTGAAGCAACATGGATGCAACTAGAGATTATCATATTAAATGAAGCAAGTCAGCAAGAGAAAGAAAAATGCCATGTTATATCACTTATATATGGAATATAAAATATGGCATGAACTAACCTATCTACAAAGCAGAAATAGACTCATAGACATAGAGATCAGACTTGTGATTACTAAGGGTGAGAGGGAAGGGAGGATGGACTGGGAGTTTGAAATTGGTAGATTCAAACTATTCCATTTAGAATGGATAAAAAATAAGGACTTATGTACAGCACAGGGAACTATATCCAATTTCCTTTGATAAGACATAATGGAAAAGAATATATAAAAGAATATATATATATATATATATATATATATATATGCATAACTGAGTCACCTTGCCATTCAGCAGAGATCGGCATGTTACAAATTGACTATATTTCAATTTTTTAATTGAAGGATAATTGCTTTACAGAATTTTTAAAATTAATTTATTTTTTATTGAAGGATAATTGCTTTACAGAATTTTGCTGTTTTCTGTCAAATCTCAATATGAATCAGCCATAGGTATATGTATGTCCCCTCCCTCCTTCCCATCTCCTTCCCCATCCCACCCCTCTAGGTTGATACAGAGCCTCTGTTTGAATTATCTGAGACTTACAGAAAATTTCCATTGGCTATCTATTTTACATATGGTGATGTAAGTCTCCATGTTACTCTCTCCATACATCTCACTCTCTTCTAGCCTCTCATCGTGTCCATAAGTCTGTTTTCTATGTCTGTGTCTTCATTGCTGCCCTGCATATAAAGTCTTCAGTATCACCTTTCTAGATTCCATATATATGCGTTGCTGCTGCTGCTGCTGCTAAGTCACTTCAGTCGTGTCTGAATCTGTGTGACCCCATAGACGGCAACCCACCAGGCTCCCCCGTCCCTGGGATTCTCCAGGCAAGAACACTGGAGTGGGTTGCCATTTCCTTTTCCAATGCATGAAAGTGAAAAGTGAAAGTGAAGTCGCTCAGTCATGTCTGACCCTCAGCGACTCCATGGACTGCAGCCTTCCAGGCTCCTCCATCCATGGGATTTTCCATGCAGGAGTACTGGAGTGGGGTGCCATTGCCTTCTCCCATATATGTGTTAGTATATGATATTTATCTTTCTCTTTCTGACTTACTTCACTCTGTATAATAGGGTCTAGGTTAATCCACCTCATTAGAACTAACTCAAATGTGCTCCTTTTTATTGCTGAGTAATATACCATTGTGTATATGTACCAGAACTTCTTTAGCCATTCATTTGTTGATGGACATTTAGGTTGCTTCCACATTCTAGCTATTGTAAATAGTGCTGCAATGAACATTGGGGCACATGTGTCTTTTTAAATTTATATTTCCTCAGGATGGAGAAAAGGGAACCCTGTTTTACTGTTTGTGGGAATGGAAATAGATACAGCCACTATAGAAGATGGTATGGAGATTCCTTTAAAAAATGGATATTCCATTTCTTAAAATGGAAAATTTATTCCATATGGTGGAATAAAACCACCATATCACCCAGAAATTCCACTCCTGGCCTAAATTTAAATTAAAAAAAAAAATAGAGTTAACCAAAGGAAAAAAAAAAAATAGAAGAATGAGGCCACCAAAATTTGAGAATTTTCGGTATCAAATGATAATATCAGGAAAGTGAAAAGACAACCTACTGAATGGGAGAAAATACGTACAATCAAATATCTGAAAAGATGCTTGTGTCTAGAATATATAAAGAACTATAGAAAGTCAATAATAAAAAAGAAACATTGAAGTTAATACTGGAAAAAGTAATATGCATATCTGATTCACTTTGCTGTACACCTGAAAATAACTCAACATTGTAAATCAACTATACTCTAATATTTTTTTAATGGACAAATTATATGAGTAAGCATATCTCCAAAAGAGGCTTACCAATGGCCAACATGCACACAAAGGATGCTTAAACTTTAGGTCATCAGGGAAATCCAAATGAAAGCAGTGAGAAAACACTTTATGCATTTTAGGATAGATATAATTTTAAAAATAGATAATAAGTAGTGTTGGAGAGAATGAGGATGGATTGAAACCTGCATACACTGCTGGTAAAAATATAAAATGGTATAGCTACTTTGGAAAATAGACTGATCACCCTCAACAGGTTAAACAAAGTATTATATGAGTCAACTGTTCTAGCTTAGGTATATACCAAAGAGAACTGAAAGAATATACCAGCACAAAAACTTGTAGAGGATGTAATATTCATAATAGCATTATTCTTAATATACAAATGTGTGAGAAAATATAAAAATATAAACCCCATAAACTGATAAATGAAACAAATGCATATCCATACAATGAAGTAATATCCAGCAATAATAGCAGTGAAGTACTTCTACAACATGGATGAACTTTGAAAACTATGTTAAGTGAAAGAAACCAGTAATAATAGCCAATGCATTGCATTATCCCATTCATGTAAATTTTCTGAAACAGGAAAATTTATGCATACATAACATAGTGGCTAGCTAAAGTGGGGAAATGTGGGAGAGTTCATGGGTGACAGCTAAAGGGTAGAAGCTTTCTGTTAGGGGTGATGGAAATTTAAAAAAAAATGATTTTGTTGATGGTTGCACAATTCTCTATATACTACACAGAATTTGCTGATATGCTTTAAAAGGAAGAAGTGTAACCAGTTAGAATATCTCTCAATAAATATGTGTTAAAAATATTATAAAGAGATCTTGTTAGCCATTCACTTTGTTTTCCTTAATAACACTATCTTACAAGTTATATAATTGTGGCTTAGCTGGTAAAGAATCCACCTGTAATGTGGAAGACCTGGGTTCGATCACTAAGTTGGTAAGATCCCCTGGAGAAGGAAACAGCTACCCACTGCAATATTCTGGCCTGGAGATTTCCATGGAATGTATAGTCCATGGGGTCACAAAGAGTTGGACATGACTGAGCGACTTTCACTTTCACATGTTATATATTGTAAGATATACACAATATACATACCTTGGAAGAAAAGCTATGATAAACTTAGACAGCATATTAAAAAGCAGAGACATTACTCTGCCAAGAAAGGTCCATATAGTCAAAACTATGATTTTTCCAGTAGTCATGTATGGAAGTGAGAGTTGAACCATAAAGAAGTCTGAATGCTAAAGAGTTGATGTTTTTGAGCTGTGTTGTTGGAGAAGAATCTTGAGAGTTCCTTGGACTGCAAGGAGATCAAACCAGTCAATCCTAAAGGAAATCAATCCTGAATATTCATTGGAAGGACTGATGCTGTGGCTGAAGCTCCAATACTTTGGCCACCTGATGCAAAGAGCTGACTCATTGGAAAAGACCCTGATGCTGGGAAAGATTGAGAGCAGGAAGAGAAGGGGGCGACAGAGGATGAGATGGTTGGATGGCATCATTGTCTCAATGGACATGAGTTTGAGCAAGCCCCGGGAGATGGTGAAGGACAGAGAAGCCTGGCACGCGCAGTCCATGGGGTCACAAAGAGCTGGACACGACTGAACGACTGAACAACAACAACAACATATTATATATGTCTTATGTATAATATACATGCAATTATATAATATATATAATACATAAAATATTTTTGATACAGTACAACATCAAAAGCAGAACATTTATATTGGCGGGATCAACAAACTTTAAGTAGAATCTACCAGTTTTTATGGGCATTCATTAGTGTATATATTCATAGCTCTGTATAATTTTGTCTTCCATATTGATTTATGTGATCACTCCCACAATCAAAATATGTAACTGTTCCATCACTACAAAGGAACTCCCTGTGTTATCCCCTATCAACTTCCTTTCCCTAACGGTATTTACTTTTGTCGCATCAGATGCAGAAAACGTTGCTTTGCAAAGAAATTACATAATCAAAATAATGGGACACAATCTAATGTTGAAAACATATTTATCTCAAGTGCATTTACTACTGCTGTGTTTCCCTCAAAAATGTAAAATAACCTATGACACCCCTGTTGGTTTGCTGAGATGTCACAGAGTGTCTCATTGCACAGTTTGGGAACCACAATTAGAAGTAAATTACGAATTGCATACAACAGGTAGGACATCTTCATTCTGTTGCAAGGCACATCCTCTAGGGACTGCCCTTTATTTATCCAATATTTAGCCTTGAAGAATAATTCCTTATATATGAACCCAAATATTCATTATACTCTCTCTTTATAGCTCATCTAACATGCAAGATGTCAGAAGGCAAAATCCTCTCCATTCTAGCTGTTCTTCTAAATACTACAGTAGTCTCCCTGCAAATAGCAGAAGAAGGTACTATTTGTGTTTGTGAAAATTAATGTAAATTGATGGTTTAAACTATAGAATATTGTTACATGTTACTGTGCCATATGTGACACCCAACTTTGGCAATTTTATATAAATAACCTATTACTTCTGATTATTTTGTGATGACTAGAGCTTTTTTGTTGTTGATGTTTGTTTGCTAATTCATGTCTGACTCTTTTGCAACCCCATGGACCAAGCTAACCCCATGTAGCAAGCGAAACTCCTCTGTCCATGGAATTCTCCAGGCAAGAATACTGGAGTGGGTTGTCATCTCCTTCTCCAGGGGATCTTCCCAACCTAGGGACTGAAATCGTGTCTCCTGCATTGGCAGGTGGATTCATTACCACTGAGCCACCAGGAAAGC
The DNA here is from genome assembly GCF_029407905.1 of Bubalus kerabau. Classification (NCBI taxonomy): domain Eukaryota; kingdom Metazoa; phylum Chordata; class Mammalia; order Artiodactyla; family Bovidae; genus Bubalus; species Bubalus kerabau. Next base: position 86,926,299 of record NC_073647.1, read on the forward strand.
CCTTAGAGCTTCTTAAATCATTGTATTCTCCCTTTCTCTTGAGGCAAGCTTTAAGTACATAGGAGTTGAATTTTCCATATCAGTTTTGAAACATTTTTCAGACTGATTATCTTTAATATTCATGTTGATATTGTGTCCTAAAATAGTACAGAACAAATTCCTTTATTTCTCTCTTTTCCCTTTTCTTCCTCCCACACACTTTTGCTTACCATGTTGTCATGGAAATAGCACTAGTGTAGGAGTCTGAAGTTCTGAGTTATAGCTCCAGCTTTGTCATGATGAGTTGAGGTTAAGCTGTGTAAAGTTAAACAACTCACCTTCCCTAACTCTCAAATTCCTTCTCTATAAACTGTGGGAAGAAGTAATTTTTAAAATCCCTTCCATCTCTTTATGTCATGAGGTTCTATGATTGAATTTCTGCTTTGAGTAGGCTTTTGTATGCAAATACATTTCTTTGTGCTTTTCATTCAGCCGTATACTGACAATAACAATCCCCTAAATTCATGAGGTTATATCTGGAAAATGTTTGGAAAGTTTTGAAGAAGAAAATGCTATATAAATAAATTTTGTAGTATAAAGATCAACGAAAAATGTCAAGACTACCAGGGGTAATATGAAAACATACTTTACTATGGGAGCACAGCTACATACAGAAGCAATTGGAATATTTAGAATAATTCCCTATAATTTCCCAATCCTCTAGACTATTATCTCAAGGAACAAGTCTCTTTGTAAAATGAATGTAGGAAGTCTTCATCTTTCTTCAAAATTGAAAACAGCATGGACCTTGGAGATTTAAAGCAAAACCCATTTTAAGGGGATGAGAAAAATAATTTGGCTAGAGAGTTGAATTGAGAACATGTCCAGTGCTAGGCACATTGCTTCTTCATGGATGACAGCCTTGTTATCACTAATGGGTTTGCATAACTCAATGAAGGTATGAGCTATGCCTCACAGGGCTACCCAAGATGGACGGGTCATAGTGAAGAGTTCTGACTAAATATGGTTCACTAGAGAAGGAAATGGCAACTCACTCTGGTATACTTGCTGCAAGAACCCCATGAACAGTATGAAAAGGCAAAAATATACGACCCTGGAAGATGAGTCCCCAAGGTTGGAAGGGTCCAATATGCTAATGGGGAAGAGCAGAGGGCAATTAATAATAGCTCCAGAAAGAATGAAGCAGCTGGGCCAAAGTGGAAATGAAACACAGTTGTGGATATATCTGGTGGTAAAAGTAAAGTGAAAGTGAAGTCGTTCAGTCGTGTCCGACTCTTTGCAACCCCGTGGATTGTAGCCCACCAGGCTCCTCCGTCCATGGGATTCTCCAGGCAAGAATACTGGAGTGGGTTTCCATTTCCTTCTCCCCTGGAATCTTCCCGACCCAGAGATCGAACCCTGGTCTCCCACATTGCAGGCAGATGCTTTAATCTCTGAGCCACCAGGGAAGCTCTGGTAAAAGTAAAGTCTGATGCTATAAAGAACAATATTGCATAGGAACTGGGAAGATTAGATCCATGAATCAAGGTAAATTGGTCCTAGTCAAGCAGAAGAAGGCAAGATTGAACATCAACATCTTAAGAATCAGTACACTAAAATGAAGGGGTATGGGCCAATTTAATTCAGATGACCATTATATCTACTACTGTGAGCAAAAATCCCTTAGAAGAAATGAAGTAGCACTCACAGTCAACAAAAAGTCCAAAATGCAGTCCTTGGGTACTACCTCAAAAAATGCAGGATGATCTTGGTTCATTTTCAAGGTCAACCATTCAACATCACACTAGTCCAAGTCTATGCCCAAACCACAGATGCCAAAGAAGCTGAAGTTGACCAGTTCTATGAAAACCGACAACACATTTTAGAACTAACACCAAAGAAATGATGTCCTTTTCATCACATATGACTGGAATACAAAAGAAAGAAGCCAAGAGATATCCCAAAGAAAAGGAAAGTATGGCCTTGGAGTACAAAATGAAGCAAAGCAAAGGCTAAAACAGTTTTATTAAGAGAATGTGCAGGTCATAGCAAACACCAATTTCCAATAACTCAAGAGATTACTCTATACATGGACATAACCAGATGGTCAATGCCAAAATCAGATTGATTATATTCTTTGCAGCTGAAGATGGAGAAGCTTTATACAGTCAGTAAAAACAAAAACTGGAACTGACTGTGATTCAGAGCATGAACTCCTCATTGGAAAATTCAGACTTAAATTGAAGAAGGTAGGGAAAACCACTGGATCATTCAGGTATGACCTAAATCAAGGCATTTATCAATATATAGTGGAGGTAATGAACAGATTCAAGGAATTCTATCTGGTAAGCAGAGTTCCTGAAGAACTATGAATGGACGGTTATAACATTGTGCAATGTAGTCCACTGGAGAAGGGAATGGGAAACCACTTCAGCATTCTTGCTTTGAGAATGTCATGACTAGTATGAAAAGGCAAAAATATATGACACTGAAAGATGAACTCCCAAGGTAAACAAGTGCCCAATATGCTACTGGAGAAAAGCAGAGAAATAGCTCTAGAAGGAATGAAAAGGCTAAATCAAAGTAGAAACAATACCCAGTTATGGATGTGTCTGGTGGTGAATATGCTCCTAGAGAAGGGTGGAGAAATGGTTTCAAAAGAATGAAGAGATGGAGTCAAAGCAAAAACAACACACAGTTGTGGATGTGACTGATGATGGAAGTAAAGTTCGATGCTGTAAAGAACAATACTGCATAGCAACCTGGAATGTTAGGTCCATGAATCAAGGTAAATTGGAAGTGGTCAAACGGGACAGCAAAGGTGAATATCAAAATTTTAGGAGTCAGTGAACTGAAATGGACAGAAATGGGTGAATTTAATTCCGATGGCCATTACATATACTGCTGTGGACAAGAATCCCTTAGAAGAAATGGAGCAGTGCTCACAGCCAACAAAAGAGTATAAAATGCAGTATGTGTGTGCAATCTAAAAAATTACAGAATGATCTATGTTTGTTTTCAAGGAAAACCAGCACATCACAGTAGTCCAAGTCTATGCCCAACCACTAATGCCAAAGAAGCTGACATTGAACAATTCTATGAAGAAATACAAGAACTTCTACAATGAATACCAAAAAATGATGTCCATTTCATCGTAGGGGACTGGAATGCAAAAGTAGGAAGTCAAGAGGCACCTGGAGTAAACAGGCACGATTGGCCTTGGAGTACAAATTGAAGCAGGGCAAAGACTAACAGAGTTTTGCCAAGAGAACACACTGGTCATAGGAAACACCGTCTTCCAACAGCACAAGAGATGACTCTGCAATGGACATCAAAAGATGATCAATGCCAAATACCAGATCAGATTGATTATATTCTTGGCAGCTGAAGATGGAGAAACCCTATACAGCCAGAAAAGCAAGACTGAGAGCTGACTGTGGCTCAGAACATGAACTCCTCATTGCAAAATTCAGACTTAAATTGAAGAAAGTAGGGAAAACCACTGGATCATTCAGGTATGTCCTAAATCAAATCCCTTATAATTATACAGTCTAAGTGACAAATAGATGCAAGGGATTAGATCTGATAGAGTGCCTGAAGAACTATAGACATTGTTTGTGACATTGTACAGGAGGTGGCGATAAAAACCATCCCCAAGAAAAAGAAATGAAAAAGGCAAAATGGTTGTCTGAGGAGGCCTTATAAATAGCTGAGGAAAGAATAGAAGCAAAAAACAAAGGAGAAAAGGAAAGATATATCCATCTGAATGCAGAGTTTCAGAAAATAGCAAGGAGAGATAAGAAAGCCTTCTTAAGTGAACAATGCAAAGAAACAGATGAAAACAATACAATGGGAAAGACAATAAATATCTTCAAGAAAATTGGAGATACCAAGGGAACATTTCATGCAAAGATGGGCACAATAAAAGACAGAAATGGGATGAAACTAACAGAAGCAGAAGATATTAAGAGGAGGTGGCAAGAATACACAGAAGAACTATACAAAAAAGATCTTAATGACCCAGATAACCATGATTGTGTGATCACTCACCTAGAGTCAGACATCCTGGAGTCCAAAGTCAAATGAACCTTTGGAAACATGACTATGAACAAAAGTAGGAGAGGTGATGGAATTCCAGTTGAGCTATTTCAAATACTGAAATATGATGCTGTGAAAGTGCTGCACCCAATATGCCAGCAAATTTGGAAAACTCAACAGTAACCACAGGACTGGAAGAGGTCAGGTTTCACTCCAATCCCGAAGAAAGGCAATGGCAAAGAATGTTCAAACTACTGCATAATTGCACTCATCTCACATGCCCCCAAAGTAATGTTCTAAATTCTCCATACTAGGCTTCAACTTTACATGAACTGAGAACTTCCAGATGTTCAAGCTAGGTTTAGAAAGGGCAGAGGAACCAGAGATCAAATTGCCAACATCTGTTGGATCATAGAAAAGGCAAGAGAATTCAAGAAAAACATCTACTTCTGCTTTATTGACTATGCCAAAGCCTTTGACTGTATGGATCACAACAAACTGTGGAACATTCTTAAAGAGATGGGAATACCAGACCACCTGACCTGCCTCCTGAGAAATCTGTATGCAGGTCAAGAAGCAAACATGTAGCAACATACTGGTTCCAAATTGGGAAGGGAGTATGTCAAAGCTGTATATTGTCACCCTGTTTATTTAACTTACATGCAGAATATATCATGTGAAATGCCGAGCTGGATGAAGCATAAGCTGGAATCAAGTTTGCCAAAAGAAACATCAATAATCTCATATATGCAGATGACACAACCCTTATGTCAGAAATCGAAGAGGAAATAAAGAGCCCCCTGATGAAAGTGCAAGAGGAGCATGAAAAAGCTGGCTTAAAACCCAACATTCAAAAAACTTAGATCATGGCATCCAGTCCCATCACCTCATGGCAGAGACATGGAAACAATAGAAACAGGGAGAAACTTTATTTCCTTGGGCACCAAAATCACTGCAGATGGTCACTGAAGCCATGAAATTAAAAGACACTTGGTCCTTGGATGCAAATCTATGGCAAACCTAGACAGCATATTAAAAAGTGGAGACATTACTTTGCTGACAAAGGTCCATCTAGTCAAAGCTACGGTTTTTCTTGTAGCAATGTATGGATGTGAGAGCTGGACTGTAAAGAAGGCTGGGAGCTGAAGAATTGATGCTTCTGAACTTTAGTATTGGAGAAGACTCTTTAGTGTCCCTTGGACTGCAAGGATATCCAACCAGTCAATCCTAAAAGAAACCCATCCTGAATATTTATTGGGAGGACTAATGCCAAAGCTGAAGCTCCAATATTTTGGCCACCAGATGTGAAGTGTCAACTCAGTGGAAAAGACTCTTACGCTGGATAAGATTGAACGCAGGAGCAGAAGGGGACAACAAAGGATGAGATGGTTGGATGACATCACCAACGCAATGGACATGAGTCTGAACAAGCTCCAGACATTGGTGATGGACAGGGAAGCCTGACATGCTATAGTCCATGGGGTTGCAAAACCTAGACATGACTGTGTGACTGAACTGAACTGAACTGGTTGTGAAAGCAAAGTCCAAGGCTGTACAATCAGACATACCAAAGAATGCCATACAATAGGACAATATTGCATAGGAATCTGGAATGTTAGGTGTGTGAATCAAGATAAACTGGAAATGGTCAAACAGGAGATGGCAAGAGTGAACATCAACATTTTTGGAATCAGTGAATTAAACTGGACTGAAACAGGCGAATTCAATTCAGATAGTCATTATATCTACTACTGTGGGCAGACATAAACATTAGTACTCCATTTCTTCTAATGGAGTAGCCCTTAGAAGAAATGGAGTCACCCTCATACTCAACAAAATAGTCGGAAATGCAGTACTTCTGTGCAATCTCGAAAACAACACTTTTATCTTGGCTCGTATCCAAGGCAAACTATTCAATCCAAGTATATGCCTCAACAGTAATTGTGAAGAAGCTGAACTTGAACCATTATGTGAAGACCTACAAGATTTTGTAGAACTAACACCCAAAGGAGATGACGTTTTCAGCATAGGGGACTGAAATTCAAAAGTAGGAATTCAAGAGATACCTGGAGTAACATGCAAGTTTGGCCTTTCAGTACAAAATTAAGCAGGGAAAAGGCTAACAAATTGTTGCCAAGAGGACACACTGGTCATAGCAGAAGTGCTTTTCTAACAACACAAGAGAATACTCTACACATGGACATCCCCAGATGGTCAACACTGAAATCAGTTTGATTATATTCTTTGCAGCTGAGGATGGAGAAGCTCTGCTGCTGCTGCTGCTGCTAAGTCGCTTGAGTCGTGTCCAACTCTGTGCGACCCCATAGACGGCAGCCCACCAGGCTCCCCCGTCAGTGGGATTCTCCAGGCAAGAGTACTGGAGTGGGTTACCATTTCCTTCTCCAATGCATGAAAGTAAAAAGTGAAAGTGAAGTCACTCAGTCGTGTCTGACTCTTAGCAACCCCATGGACTGCAGCCTACCAGGCTCCTTGTCTATGGATTTTCCAGGCAAGAGTACTGGAGTGGGATGCCATTGTCTTCTCTAGGAGAAGCTCTATAAGTCAGCAAAAACAAGACCAGGAGCTGACTGAGACTCAGATCATGAACTTCTTATTGTAAAATTCAGACTTAAATTGAAAGTACAGAACACCACTAAGCCATTAAGGCATGATCTAAATAAAATCCCTATGATTATAAAGTGGATGTGACAAATAGATTCAAGGGATTAGATCTGATCGAGTGCCTGAAGAGCTATCGATGGATGTTCATAACATTGTACAGGAGGCAGTGATAAAAATCATCCCCAAGGAAAAGAAACATAACAAGACAAAATGTTTGAAGAGACCTTACAAATAGCTGAGAAAAGAAGAGAAGTGAAAGGCAAATGAGAAAAGGAAATATATACCCCTCTGAATGCAGACTTCCAAGGAATGGCAAGAAGAGAAAGAAAGCCTTCCTAAGTGAACAATGCAAAAAAATAGAGGAAAATAATACAATGTGTAAGACCTGAGATCTCTTTAATAACAGGAGATACAAAGAGAACATTTCCTGCAAAGATAGGCACAATAAAGGAAAGAAACAGTATGGACCTAACAGAAATAGAAATTATCCTATATTTAAGGCAGCAAGAGAGACACATATGCAAAGAACAGACTCTTGGGCTCTGTGCGAGAAAGCAAGGGTGGGATGATTTGAGAGAATAGCATTGAAACATGTATATTACCATATATAAAATAGAGGACCTGTGCAAATTTGATGCATGAAGCAGGGTACTCAAAGCTGGTGTTCTGATACAACCAAAAGGATGGGGTGGGTAGGGATATGGGAGGGGTTTAAGGATGGGTGGCAAATGTGCATCTGTGGCTGCTTCATATTGATGTATGGCAAACACATCAAATAGTGTAAACCAATTATCCTACAATTAAAATTAATTATTTTTTAATAAAAGAAAAGGTGGCAAGAATACCCAGAAGAACTATACAAAAAAGATCTGAATGACCCAGATAACCAAGACAACCTGACCTGCCTCTTGAGAAACCTGTATGAAGATCAGGAAACAGCAGTTAGAACTGGACATGGAACAACAGACTGGTTCCAAATAGGAAAAGGAGTACGTCAAGGCTGTATATTGTCACTTCTTATTTAACTGCTTACTTAACTTATATGCAGAGTACATCATGAGAAACGCTGGGATGAAGGAAGTACTAGCTGGAATCAAGATTGCCGGGAGAAATATCGATAACCTCAGATATGCAGATAACACCACCCTTATGGCAGAAAGTGAGGAAGAACTAAAGAGTCTCTTGATGAAAGTGAAAGAGGAGAGTGAAAATGTTGACTTAAAGCTCAACATTCAGAAAACTAAGATCATGGCATCTGATCCCATCACTTCATGGCAAATAGATGTGGAAACAGTGGCTGACTTTATTTTTTGGGCTCTAAAATCACTGCAGATGGTGATTGCAGCCATGACATTAAAAGACGCTTACTCCTTGGTAGGAAAGTTATGACCAACCTAGACAGCATATTAAAAAGCTGAGGCATTACTTTGTCAACAAAAGTCCATCTAGTCAAGCCTATGGTGTTTCCAGTAGTCATGTATGGATGTGAGAGTTGGACTATAAAGAAAGCTGAGTGCAGAAAAATTGATGCTTTTGAACTGTGGTGTTGGAGAAGACTCTTGAGAGTCCCTTGGACTGCAAGGAGATCCAACCAGTCCATCATAAAGGAAATCAATCCTGGGGGTTCATTAGAAGCACTGATGTTGAAGCTGAACCTCCAGTACCTTGGCTACCTGATGCAAAGAGCTGACTCATTTGAAAAGACCCTGATGCTGGGAAAGATTGAAGGCAGGAGGAGAAGGAGATGACAGAGGATGAGATGGTTGGATAGCATCACCGACTCAATAGACATGAGTTTGGGTAAACTCCGGGAGTTGGTGATGGACAGGGAGGCCTGGCGTGCTGCAGTTCATAGGTTCACAAAGATTCAGACACGACTGTGTGACTGAACTGATACTGATACTAACCACGATGGTGTGATCACTCACCTAAAGCCAGACATCCTGGAGTGTGAAGTCAAAGAGGCCTTAGGAAGCATCACTACAAATAAAGCTAGTGGTTGTTTTGGAATTCCACGTGAGCTCTTTCAAATCCTAAAACATGATGCTGTTAAAGTGCTTCACTCAGTATGTCAGCCAATTTGGAAAACTCAGCAGTGGCCACAGGAATGGAAAAGGTCTGTTTTCATTCCAATCACAAAGAAGGGTAATGCCAAAGAATCTTCAAAGTACTGCACTGTTGCACTCATATCACATGCTAGCAAGGTAATGCTCAAAATCCTTCAAGCTAGGCTTTAACAGTATGTGAACCAAGAACTTCCAGATGTTCAAGCTGGATTTAGAAAAGGCAGAGGAACCAGAGATCAAATTTCCCATATCCATTGGATCATAGAAAAAGCAAGGTATTTCCAGAAAACCACCTACTTCCACTTCATTAAATATGGTAAAACTTTTACCCCTGTGGATCACAATAAACTGTGGAAAATTCTTAAAGAGATGGCCGTACCAGACCACCTTACCTACCTCCTGCAAAACCTGTATGCAAATAAAGAAGCAACAGGTAGAACCGAACATGGAGAAACAGACTGGTTCAAAATTTGGAAAGGAGTGCATCAAAGCTGTATATTGTCACCCTGCTTATTTAACTTATAATCAGATTACATCATGTAATGCCAGGCTGGATGAAACACACGCTGTAATCAAGATTGCTGGGAGAAATATGAATAACTTAGATATGCAAATGACACCACTTTTATGGCAGGAAGCAAAGAGAAACTAAGGAGTCTCTTGATGAAGGTGAAAGAGGAGAGTGAAAAAGCTGACGTAAATCTCAACATTCAAAAAATTAAGATTATGGCATCCAGTCTCATCACTTCATGGCATATAGATGGGGAAACAATGTAAACAGTGACAGGCTTTATTTTCTTGGGCTCCAAAATCATTTCAGACCGTGACTGCAGCCATGAAATTAAAAGACACTTGCTCCTTGGATGAAAAGCTCTGACAAACCTAGCAGCTTATTAAAAAGCAGAGACATTACTTTTCTGACAAAGGTCCATCTAGTCAAGGCTATGGTTTTTCCAGGAGTCATGTACAGATGTAAGTGTTGGACCATAAAGAAAGCTGAGTGCTGAAGAATTGATGCTTTTGAATTGTGGTTCTGGAGAAGACTCTTGAGAGTCCCTTAGACAGCAAGGAGATCAAACCAGCCAATCATAAAGGAAAGTAATCCTGAATAAACACTGGAAGTACTGATGCTGAAGCTGAAGCTCCAATACCTTAGCCACCTGATGCAAATAGTCGACTCACTGAAAAAGATCCTGGAAAAGATCGAAAGCAGAAGGAGAAGTGGATGAGAGGAGGAGATGGTTAGATGGTATCACCAACTTAATGGACATGAGTTTGAGCAAGTTCCAGGAGATGGTGATGGACAGGGAAGCCTGGTGTGCTGCAGTTTGTGGGGTCTCAAAGAATCAGACAGAACTTAGCGACTGAATAGCAACAACCCACTCCAAATTATGCTTTATATTTATTCCCAAATAATGATAAATTACCGGAGAGGGCAATGGCCCCCCACTCCAGTACTCTTGCCTGGAAAATCCCATGGACGGAGGAGCCTGGAAGGCTGCAGTCCATGGGGTCGCTGAAGGTAGGACACGACTGAGTGACTTCACTTTCACTTTTCACTTTCATGCATTGGAGAAGGAAATGGCAACCCACTCCAGTGTTCTTGCCTGGAGAATCCCAGGGACAGGAGAGCCTGGTGGGCTGCTGTCTATGGGGCTGCACAGAGTTGGACATGACTGAAGTGACTTAGCAGCAGCGATGATAAATTATAGTCCACAAAAATTATATCCAAAAGTTTATATCTTGGCACAGATGACAATTTAATAAAAAGAATGAGCTTTTGGTGAATGGTGATTGACAGCAGAGATCAGAATACGTGGAGTATTTGTTCCAGTTCCAGTTCAATTGCTCAGTCTTGTGCAACTCTTTGTGAGCCCATAGACTGTAGCAGCCAGGCTTCCCTGTCTACCACCAAATCCTGGAGCTTGCTCAAATCCATGTCCATAGACTTGATGATGCCATCCAACCATCTCATCCTCTGTCATCCACTTCTCCTCCCGCCTTCAATCTTTCCCAGCATCAGGATCTTTTCAAATGAGTCGGTTCTTCACATCAGGTGGCCAAAGTATTGGAGTTTCAGCTTCAGCATCAGTCCTTCCAATTAATATTCAGGACTGATTTCCTTTAGGATGGACTGGTTGGATCTCTTTGCAGTCTAAGGGATTCTCAAGAGTCTTCTCCAACACCACAGTTCAAAAGCATCATTCTTCAGCTCTCAGGTTTCTTTATAGTCCAAATGTCACATCCATATGTGACTACTGGAAAAACCATAGCCTTGACTAGATGGACCTTTGTCAGAAAAGTAATGTATCAGTTTTTAATATGCTGTCTAGGTTGGCCAAGGAGCAAGTGTCTTTTAATTTCATGGTTGCAGTTACCATCTGTAGTGATTTTGGAGCCCAAGAAGATGACATCTGTCACTGTTTCCATTGTTTCCCCAAGTGCCATGTGTCATGAATTGATGAGACCAAATGCCATGATCTTAGTCTTTTGAAAGCTTTTGTTGGGCTCCTTCAATTTCTAGCGAGTTGCTGACAGCTCACTCTGACGTTCACGTCCTTCTCACCCTAGCAGCTATTTGGATGGATGCTGATTTTTTTTTCTACTTGAATCCCCATTGAAAACTTGTTTTTTCCACTAATGTAAGACTTTTCTAGGAAATATGGAGCATGACTGCAACTTTGTGAAAGAGGGCTTGAATGGTAACTCAATAAATTTTATTTTAAAATATTGCATTTAATTGGTAAACCTATCCAGCTCTGCAAGATTTGTGTGTGATTACAATTGGAAAGGCAGACCAAATGCCCTATGGAATAAACTATTAGGCCACATTATTTAAACTCTTAAAAATTCTTTGTTTGGAGGACAATAGAGTAAGGCAAAAATATACCAAAATTTTGCTGCAATGTGATTTTCCCATAATAATCACTCAATAGATATAATGAAGCAATATTTGAAAACTTAAGTATAAAATAACAGAATATATTTTCCTTGTCAAAAGTTTAATATATTACATGTAAGTCTACCATCCCCTGCTGTGTCTACCATTTTGAATATATATCTTTTCAGAGCTTTTTCTATTAATTTAGACACATATTGTTGTTGCTCCTTCTCTCAGTCATGTCCAACTCTGCGACTGCAGGCATTTACATGTGTCTATGTCTACATAGACATATATGTGCTGTGCTGTGCTTAATTGCTCAGTCGTGTCTGACTCTTTGTGACCCCATGGACTGTAGCCCACCAGGCTCATTTGTCCATGGGGATTCTCCGGGAAAAAGTACTGGAGTGGATCGCCATGCCCTCCTCCATGGGATCTGCCCAACCCAGGGATCGAATCCAGGTCTCCTGCATTGCAGGTGGATTCTTTACCATTTGAGCCATCAGGGAAACACATAGACACATATATGTACCCATAAAGCTATATAATAATTAGATTGAATTATATAAAATTGCTATATTTAGTAATCAAAATACTGAGCACTTCACATGGTTTCACCTCAGATTAAATGTATAGGTAATTTAAAATAATTGTTATCATAAACATATTGTTTTTCTTGCTGTTCAGTCCCCAAGTTGTGTTCAACTATTTATGACCCCATGAACTGCAGTATGTCAGGTTTCCTTATCCTTCACCATCTCCTGGAGTTTGCTCAAATTTAAGTCCATTGAGTCAGTATTGTTACCCAACCACTCATCCTCTGTTACACTCTGGTCCTATTGCCCTCATTCTTTCCCAGCATTATGATCTTTTCCAGTGAGTTGGCTCTTTGAATCAAGTGGCCAAATATTGGCGCTTCAGCTTCAGTCATTCCAATCAATACCCAGTGTTGAATATTTCCTTTAGGATTGACTGGTTTGATATCCTTGCAGTCCAAGGGACTCTTAAGAGTCTTCAACACCACAGTTCAAAACCATCAATTCTTTGGGGCTCATCCTTCTTTATGGTCTAACTCTCACATCTGTACATGACTACTAGGAAAATCATAGCTTTGACTATACAGAACTTTGTCGACAAAATGATGTCTCTACTTTCTAATATGCTGTCTAGGTTTGTCATAGCTTTCCTTTCAAGAAGAAATAGTTTTTTTTATTTCATGGTTGTAGCCAACATCTGTAGTGATTTGGAGCCCAAGAAAATAAAATATATTTCACTGCTTCCACTTTTTTCACTTCTATTTGCCATGAAGTTTTAGGACCAGATGCCATGATCATAGTATTTTTTAATGTTGAATTTCAAGCCATCTTTTACACTCTTCTCTTTCACCCTCATCGAGAGGCTGTATAGTTCCTCTTCAATTCCTGCCATTAGCATGATATCATCTGCATATCTGAAATTGTTGCTATTTCTCCTGGAAATATTGACTCCAGCTTGTGATTCAACCAGCCTGGCATTTCGCAAGATATACTCTGCATATAAATTAATTAAGCAGTGTGACAATATACAGCCTTGATGTACTCCTTTCCCAATTTTGAATCATTCCATCATTCCAGTTCTAACTGTTGCTTCTTGAACTGCATATAGATTTCTCAGAAGGCAGGTAAGGTGATATGATACTCCCATCTCTTTAAGAATTTTTTTCTATTTGTTGTGATCCACACAGTCAAATAATTTAGCATAGTCAATAAAGCAGAAGTAGATTTTGTTTTCCTTAAATTACCTTTCTTTATCTATGATCTGACAGATGTTGGCAGTTGGATCTCTGGTTCCGCTGCCTTTTCTAAATTTCACTTGCATATCTGAAAATTTTGGGTTCACATACTGCTAAAGCCTAGCTTGAAAGATTTTGAGCATAACTTTGCTAGCATGTGAAGTAAGTGCAGTTGTGTAGTAGTTTGAAGATTCTTTGCATTGCCCTTCTTTGTGATTGGAAGGAAAACTGACATTTTCCAGTCCTATGGCCACTGCTGTTTTCCAGATTTGCTGGCATATTGAGTGCAGCACTTTAACAGCATCATCTTTTAGGGTTTTAAATCACTCAGCTGGAATTCCCTCACCTCCACTAGGTTTGTTCATAGTTATATTTCCTAAGGGCTCTTCGACTTCACACTCCAGGATATCTGGCTCTAGGTGAGTGATCACACCATCATTTTTATCCAGGTCATTAAGACGTTTTTTGTAGAGTTCTGTGTATTCTTGCCATCTCTTTATCTCTTCTGCTTCTTTTAGGTCCCTACTGTTTCTGTCCTTTATCCTGCCCATCCTTGTATGAAAATTTCCCTTGATATCCCCAATTTTCTTGAAGATATCTGTAGTCTTTCCCATTCTATCGTTTTCCTCTATTTCTTTGCACTGTTCACTTAGGAAGTTTCCTTATCTGTCTTTTCTATTCTCTTGAACTCTGCATTCAGTTGGGTGTACCTTTCCCTTTTTCTCTTGTATTTTGGTTCTCTTCTTTTCTCACCTAACTGTAAAGTCTCTTCATACAACAGCTTTGACTCCTTGCATTTCTTTTTCTTGGGGTTGGTTTTGGTCACTGCCTCCTGTACATTGTTATAAACCTTTATCCATAGTTCTTCAGGCACTTTGCCTACCAGATCTAATCCCTTGAATCTGTTTGCCACCTTCACTGTATAGTCATAAGTGCTTTGATTTATGTCCTACCTGAATGGCCTAGTGGTTTTACCTGTTTTTTTCATTTAAGCCTGAGGTTGCAATAAGAAATTCATGATCTGAACCATGGTCATTTCCAGGTCTTGTTTTTGCTGACTGTATAGAGCTTCTCTATCTTCAGCTGCAAAGAATATAATCAATTTGATTTTGATATTGACCATCTTGTGATGTCCATGTGTAGAGTCATCTCTTGAATTATTGGAAATCGGTGTTTCCTATGACCAGAATGTTCTCTTGATAAAACCGTTAGCATTTGCCCTGCTTCATTTTGTATTCCAAGGTCATCCTTTACTGTTACTCTAGGTATCTCTTGACTTCCTACTTTTGTATTCCAATTCTGTATGATGAAAAGGATGGGTTCTAGTTCTAGAAATTGTTGTAGGTCTTCATAGAACCAGTGAACTTTAGGTTCTTCAGCAACAGTGTTTGGGGCATAGACTTTGATTACTGTGATGTTGTATGGTTTGCCTTGAAAATGAACTGAGATTATTCTGTTGTTTTTGAGATTGCACCCAATTGCTGCATTTCAGGCTTTTTTTTTTTTTTTTTTAATATCATGAGGGCTACTCCCTTTCTTCTAAGGGATTGTTGTCCACAGTAGTAGATGTACTGATGAACCCAATCAAATTAGCCCATTCCCATTCACTTTAAATTACCAATTCTTAAGATGTTTATGTTCACTCTTGCCATCTCCTGGTTGATCATGTCCCATTTATCTTGATTCATGGGCCTAACACTCCAGGATCCTATGCAATATTGTTCTTTATAGAACTGAGCTTTACTTTCACCACCAAACAAATTCACAACTGGGCATTGTTTCTCCTTTGGCTCAGTCACTTCATTCCTTCTGGAGCTATTTCTCCACTCTTGTATCATATTTGACACCTTCCAACCTGGGGACCGCCTTCATGCATCACAGCATTGTCATGATTAAGGGGCTTGCATAAGTCAATGAAGCCTGGGCCATGCCATGTAGGGCCACCAAGACAGATGTGTCATAGTGAGAGTTCTGACAAAACATGGCCCACTTGAGGAGGGAATGGTAAACCATTCCATTATTCTTGAGAACCCCATGAACAGTAACATAATAAACATCACTCTAAAACTTTCTTTTAATCTCCCCTTTGATGAAATTTCCAGTTTAATGCCTATTGCCTATTAAACTTCAGTTAAAGTGTTAACCAGAATTCCCTTACATGATTTATCACAGCTTATTTAGTTATTCCTTTGTTAACATTCATTTTCAAGTTTTGTTTTAAATAACACTGTTGTGAATAATTTTTCACTTTCCTATTTTTAATTATAATTAACATACAATATTATATTAGTTCTAGGTGTTCAAACTAGTGATTCAACATTTATATACATTGTGAAATGATCACCATAGTAGGTCTAGTTTTCATCTGTCACCATACAAAGTTAATGCTCTATTATTTACTATACTCGCCATGCTGAACATTACATTTCCATGACATATTTATATTTTATAAGTGGTAGTTTGTTCCTTTTGATCCCTTTCACCAATTTTGCCCACCCTCAATGTCCCTGGGCTTCCCAGGTGGTGCTAGAGGTAAAGAATCTGCCTGCCAGTGCAGGAGATGTAAGAGACACAAGTTCGATCCCGGGTCAGGAAGATCCCCCTGGAGAAGGGCATGGAAACCCACTCCAGTATTCTTGCCTGGAGAATCCCATGGACAGAGGAGCCTGGTTGGGCTACAGTTCATAGGTTGCAAAGAGTCGGACATGACTGAAATGACTTAGCATGCACAATGCCCCTGCGCTCTGGTAACCACCAATCTGCTCTCTGTATTTATGAATCTGGTTTTGTTTACTTGTTTGTTTCATTTTTCAGGTTCCATATATAAATGAAATCATATAGTATTTGTATTTCTCTGTCTTATTACACTTAGCATAATATCCTCAAGGTTCATCCATGGTGTCAAAGCAATTCAACATTTTCTTTTTTCTTGCATGGAATCCATATGTCTCACTTTATATAAAATCTGTAATAACATTAGTGATCCTACTCTCGTGTATTACATTGTATTTTCTTTATATATAAATTTTGTTTAGTTATATTTAATGTGACTACTGATATATTTTGACTTATTTCTGCCATCTCACTCTGTTTTCTCTTTGTTTTTTTTTGTTTATTTTTTTGTGTTTTTTGTTTTTCTCCTTTCCTGTCTTCCATTGGATTCATTATTTTCTTTATTTTTTTTTTTTTTTAAATTTTATTTTATTTTTAAACTTTACATAACTGTATTAGATTTGCCAAATATTATTTTCTTTATTACATTCTTTTTATCCTCTGCTGGTTTGAAATTTATATATTAAACTTAAATCTTTCAAGTGATTAAACTTTTACAAATCAATTAATATCTGTAATATTATCCTGAAAAAAAGCTGAAAGGCCTTTTAAAAAATTGACATTATTTTTTCACCCTCCCATCTTCAATTTTATTTTACATGTCTAGTGTTTCAATTCCACTTTATGACCTCCCATAGTCATTATGATAATTTTAGTTTTGTGAAATGTTCATTATTATTTAGATTTACCCACATACTTCTAGTTTATTTGTTCCTTATTGATCTTGTTTCCACTCCCTCCTTCTGAATTTCAATGTCTTTCTTAATGAAGTATAGCCTTCAATATCTCTTTCAGGAAAGGTCAGTAAATGTTAAACTCTGTAAACTTTTTCCATCTGAAATTCTAGTTAACTATTACTCTTGAATGACAAACTGGCTGGTATATAATTCTAAGATGGTAATTGTTTTCCTTTAAGGCCTTGACAATATTATTATATTGTCTGCTGGAATAAATAATGTTAATAATTTACTATCAGTCTAATTGTTCCTTTTAGATAAACTGTTTCTTGAAAGCTCTCAATATTTTCTTAGTTATTGTTGTTCTATATTGGATATACCACAATATGTCTAGTTTAATATGTATTTATATTTATTATAGTCGGTAATCAATACCCTTATTCAATTTGAGGACACCGGTATTTCTTTAGTTTTAGAAAATCTTCTTTCTCTGATTGTTTCTGTTCTCTCTAAATTTCTTTTAGATATACTATCAGTCTGCTTGGGCTGCAGGATAGATTGTGTCACTTAAACAATAGACAGTCTTTTTCTAACATTTCTTGAGGCTAAAAGCTCCTGATTAGGATGGCAACATAGTCAAGTTTCAGTGAGAGCCCTTTTCATACCTTGAAGATGGTTATCTTTTTACTGTGTGTGCACATGACATTTCTCAGTACATACACATGGGGAGGGATGGAGGGAGAAAGGGACAGAGAGAGAAATATTTCTTCCTCTTATTCTAAGGGCACTTATCCCTTTATGAGGGTCCCAATTTAAATCCAATGATCTAATCTAAATCTAACTACTTCCCAAAGGCCCTACCTCCAAATGCCATCACAATGGAAGTTAGGGCTTCTATATATTAATTTTTGATGGGGCACATTTAGTCTACATGGATATTTGACTTGCTTATTGTATTTTCCAGATTTCAAACTCTTTCCTGTTTTCCACTTTTTACTTCCTGGGTTGCACTCTGTAACTTCACATATTTTCAAATTACTAATTTTCTTCCTGACTATATAAAACTTCTACTTACGTTTATTGAATTTAATGTTTTTAAATTTATTCTTTTATTGAAAGATAATTGCTTTACAGAATTTTGTTGTCTGTCATTAGATTTTAATTTTTTTTTCTTTTACAAATATGCATTTTGCATAGTATTATTCTTTTCCATTATGGCTTACATTTCCTCTTGAATTCCATTGTAATTTTAACTATACTTCAGAATTCTTCTTAGAGTATTCTATTATTTCAAATTATTGTCCTTATTTTTTCTGTGTACATGTGTATGTATGTAATCTCGTGGATAGTTTATATCTGAAAATTTATTTGATGTTTTAATTCCAATTTTTCTGAAATGGAATTGACACACAGCACTGTACAAATTTAAGGTGTACAGTGATTTGGCTTCATACATCATGAAATGATGTACACAGAAGAACTATATGAAAGAGATCTTAACGATGCAGATAACCACAATGAAGTGATCACTCACCTAGAGCCAGACATCCTGCAGTCCAAAGTCAAGTGGGCCTTAGGAAGTATCGCTATGAACAAAGCTAGTGGGGATGATGGAATTCCAGCTGAGATATTTTAAATCCTAAAAGATGATGCTGTTAAGGTGCTGCATTCAATATGCCAGCAAAATTGAAAAACTCAGCAATGGCCGCAGGACTGAAAAGGTCAGTTTTATTTTCAATCACAAAGAAAGGCAATGCCAAAGAATGTTCAAAATATGGCAAAATTGCCACATGCTAGCAAAGTAATGCTCAAAATTCTTCAAGCTAATCTTCAATAGTACATGAACCGAGAACTTCCAGATGTTCAAGCTAGATAACAAAAAAGCAGAGAAACCAGTGATCAAATTGCCAGCATCCTTTGAATCAGAAAAAGCAAGAGAATTCCAGAGAAACTTCTGTTTCTGCTTCACTGACTATGCTAAAGTCTTTGACTGTGTGGATCACAACAAACTGTGGAACATTCTTACAGAGATGGGGATACCAGACCACCTTACCTGCCTCCTGAGAAACATGTATACAGGTCAAGAAGCAACAGTTAAGAGCAGACATGGAACGATGGACTTGTTCAAAGTTGGGAATGGAGTGTGTCAAAGCTCTATATTGTCACTCTGCTTATTTAACTTATATGCAGAATACATCATGAGAAATGCTGGGCTGAATGAAGCACAGGCAGGAATGAAGATTTCCAGGAGAAATATCAATAATCTCAGTTATGCAGATGACACCACTTTTATGGCAGAAAGCGAAGAGGAACTAAAGATTCTCTTGATGAAAGTGAAAGAGGAGAGTGAAAAGGCTGGGTTAAAACTCAACATTCAAAAAGCTAAGATCACGGCAGCCAGTCCTAAAATTTCATGGCAAATAGATTGTGAAACAATGGAAACAGTGACAGACTTTATTTTCTTGAGCTCGAAAATAACTGCAGATGGCAACTGCAGCCATAAAATTGAAAGACACTTGCTCCTTGGAAGAAAAGCTATGACAAACCTAGATAATGTATTAAAAACCAGAGACATTATTTTCCCAACAAAGATTCATCTAGTCAAAGCTATGCTTTTTCCAGTAGTCATGTATGTATGTGAGAGTTGGACCATAAAGAAGGCTGAGCACCAAAGAATTGATGATTTTGAACTGTGGTGTTGGAGAAGACTCCTGAGAGTCCCTCAGACAACAAGGGTATCAAACCAGTCAATCTTAAAGGAAATAAATCCTGAATATTCATTGGGAGTACTGATGCTGAAGTTGAAGCTCCAATACTTCGGCCAACACTCTGATGCTGAGAAAGATTGAAAGCAGTAGAAGGGGACAACAGAGGATGAGATGGTTGGATGGCATGACTGACTCAATGGACATGAGTTTGAGCAAGCTCCAGGCATTAGTGAAGTACAGGGAAGCCTGGCGTGCTGCAGTCCATAGGGTCGCAAAGAGTCGGATACCACTGAATGACTGAACAACAACAACAATCATGAAATTATCACCACAATATATTTAGTGAACTTCCATCATCTTATAGAGGAACAAAATAAAAGAAAAAGAAAATAATTTTTCCTTGATTTAATAATTGTTAGAATTTATCTTAACATATGCATATATATGTATACATATATATATATATATATATATATATATATAACAGAGCAGTGTTAATTATACTAATTATGTTTTATATTATATCCTTAGTATTTAGCTTATACCTGAAAATTTGTACCTATTGAGCTCCTTCATCACCATTAAATATATTATTTTATTATTGAATATATTCCCCACAATGTACATTTAATCCCTGTGACTCATTTGTTTCTTGAACTTTATCTCTCTTAACCTTATCCATTTATTTCACTCAACCCCTCACCCACCTCCTTCTTAGAAGAACTTTTTTGTTTCTCTGTATCTATGACTCTGTCTCTGTTTTGCTATGTTTGTTTCATTTTTCAGATTTCACATATAAGTGAAATCATACTATTTTTCTTCCTTTGTCCAACTTATTATACTTGGCATAACAGCTATTAGGTCCATCCATATTCCTACAAGTGGTAAAATTTCATTCTTTTTTATAGCTTTTCCAGTGGTCATATATGGATGTGAGAGTTGGACTGTGAAGAAAGCTGAGCACCAAAGAATTGATGCTTTTGAACTGTGGTGTTGGAGAAGACTCTTCATTGTCCCTTGGACTGCAAGGAGATCCAACCAGTCCATTCTGAAGGAGATCAGCCCTGGGATTTCTTTGGAAGAAATGATGCTAAAGCTGAAACTCCAGTAATTTGGCCACCTCATGCGAAGAGTTGACTCATTGGAAAAGACTCTGATGCTTGGAGGGATTGGGGGCAGGAGGAGAAGGGGACGGCAGAGGATGAGATGGCTGGATGGCAACACTGACTTGATGGACGTTAGTCTGAGTGAACTCCAGGAGTTGGTGATGGACAAGGAGGCCTGTCGTTCTGCGATTCATGGGGTCACAAAGAGTCGGACACGACTGAGCAACTGAATTGAACTGAACTGAAGATTCCATTGTGTGTGTAATTTATATAGATATATAATATATATTAATATATATATTACATATATGTGTGCACTTATATATGTGTGAGTGTGTACCTTCTCTAATGAGGACACTTAGGTTTCTTCATAGCTTGGATATTGTGAAGAATGCTGCATATATCTTTTTGAAGTAGTGTTTTTGTTTTTGTCTGATAAAAACTTAGAAGTGGAATTTCTAAACCTGAAACACTGTATTAGTTTTGCCAAACATCAAAACAAATCCGCCACAGCTATACCTGTGCCTCTATTTTTTAATTTTTTAAGGAAATTCCAGTGTTTTCCAGAGCAACTACACCAAATAACAGTGCACAAAAGTTCACCAACATTTATTGCTGTGTTTTTGATATCAGTCATTATGACAGGTATGAAGTGATATCTCATGGTGGTTTTGATTTGCATTTTTCTGATAATGAGTGATGTTGAGCATCTTTTTATTTGTCTGTTGGCCATCTATATGTATTTCTTGAAAAAGTGTCTATTCAGGTTCTTTGCCATTTTGAATAGGGTTGTTTATTTTCCTAATGTTGAGTGGTGTTCTTTGTATATTTTGGATATTAACCTCTTATTAGAGATATCATTTGCAAATACCTTATTGCATTCAATAGACTGCCTTTTTGTGTTGATGATAGTTTCCTTTGCCATGCAAAAACTTTTGAGTTTGACGTAGTCCCACTTGCTTATTTTTGCTTTTTTTTTTTTTTCTCTTTCCTGAGGAGATATAACCCCCCAAAATATGCTAAGACCAATATCAAAAGTGTACTACATTTTCTTCTAAAAGTTTTACACTTTCAAGCCTTGTGCTTATGTTTTGTAAATGGTATGAGAAAGTAGTCCAATTTAATCATTTTGCATGTAATTGACCAGTTTTCCCAACATAATTTGTTGAGGAGTGTATCTTTTCCCCATTGTATATGCTTGCCTCTTTTGTCAAAGATTATTTGACCACTTAAGTGTCAGCTCATTTCTGAGTGATCTATTCTGTTCCATTGATAATATTTGTCTTTTTTGTACCACTACAATACTGTTTGGGTTACTATTAATATATCTTTGTAACATAGTTTGAAACCAGGAAATGTGATACCTTCAGCTTTGTTTTTCTTTGTTATGATTGTTTTGAGTATTTGTGGGTTTTATTCCTATACAAATCGTAGAATCATTTGTTATAGTTCTGTGAAAATGCCATTGGTATTTGGATACAGATTGCATTGAATATGTAGATTGCTTTGTGTGGTATGGTCATTTTGACAGTATTGATACTTCTAATTCATAAACACAGTATATCTTTCTATTTGCCTGTTTTACTTTTAATTTATTTCATTAACAACTTATAATTTTCCAAATATAGGTTTTTCACATCTTTGGTTAGATTTATTCCCAGGTATTTTATTCATTTTCATGCAATTGAGCGCAGGATTGTTCTCAAAATTTTTCTGATAGTTTGTAATTTGTGTATAGAAATGCAGTAAACTTCTGTATATTATTAATAATTTTATACATCCTGCATGTTTACTAAATTTATTTATCAGTTCTGATATATTTTTAGTGAATTCTTTAGATTTCCTATATGTATTATCATACCATCTGCAAACAGTGACAGTTTTAATTCATCTTTTCCAATTTGGAATCCTTTCTTTCTTTTTTTTTTTTTTTTTTTTTTCTTGTCTGTTTGCTGTGGCTAGGACTTCCAAGACTATGTTGAATAAAAGTGGTGAGAGTGGCCACCCTTTTTTTTCTGATGTTAAAAAAACTGCTTCCAGCTTTTCACACTAAGTATGATGCTGCTTATAGGTTTGCTATATGAGGCCTTGTTATGATGAGTTATGTCCCCTTTATACACATTTTGTTGAGTCCTTTTTATCATAAATGAATGTTGAATTTGGTTAGAAGTTTCTTGTGTATCTCTTGAGATGATTGTATGGTTTTTATTTTTCATTTATTAATGTGGTGTATCATATTGACTGATTTTTGGATATTGAACCATACTTGCAATATTTTGGATAAATCTTGCTTGATCATGTTGTGTGATTCTCCTAATATATTGTTGATTTAATTTTGCTAATATGTTGTTGAAGATTTTTGCATTTATACTCATCAGTGGTATTAATCTGTTATTTTCTTTTTCATAGTATTGTTTTTTAGAACAACTTTGTAAGCATTCCTTCCTCTGCAGTTTTTTTGGAATAATCTGAGGTACATAGGTGGTAATTCTTTTCGAAATGTTTGGTAGAATTCAGCTGTGAAGCCATTTGATCTTGAACTTTTGTATGTTGGGAATTTCTTTTTATTACTGACTCAATTTCATTATGGGTAATCACTGTGTTCATTTTTATGTTTATTTTTTTAATTCAATCTTGGGAAAATAGACATTTCAAGATATTTATGCATTTTTTCTAGGTTGTCCATTTAATTGGCATATACTTTTTCTTAGTAATCTCTTATGATCCTTTATGTTTCTGTTATGTTGTTTGTAATAACTTCTTTTTCATTCTGATTTTATTTATTTTGGTCCCTTTATTTTTCTCCTGAAGAGTCATGCTTAGTTTAAAAATGTAAGCTCCTGTTATTTGTGCTTACTTATTTGTTATGCATGTCAGAAATCCCTGGATTTTTAAAGAGTCCCAACAGAACACTGCTATGTTTGCTTCTGCCATTGTCCCAGTGGTTTCACTGGTTTTAGGTCAGTTTTCGTACTAGTTTCTTGCTTTCAGTTTCCAAAATCATAAAGGTAATTTAAATATGAATCCTATACCCAATCACGGCACAGTTTGGTAGCTTTTATTTCTTATAGAAACCTTTTATTTTCCCCCTTTCATAATAGTGACCATATGATAACTGCCTAATTCCCTCACATGTGAGGATGGGATTTTCTGATCTGCTTTTCATGAAGTTAGCAGTCCTTCAGTGTTTCAGCGTTTATACAAATGATTCCAGTTTTTTATACAAATCCAAGGCCACTTGAAAACTCTAGACTTTATTTTGCTAGATTATTAAAACATCAACTGGTATTATGTATTCAGCACTCTGGTTTTGACATTCACATTTATGTTCTGATATTTGAGCATTTCTTTACTTTTGAGCTCATCTATGTCTTAACTTTTTTGATAAAATTGAAAATTTTATTGAACATTTCTATGTTTGGGGAGTGAAAAGTGAACGACTAATAGGCAGTTAGCATCTGCATAGAACAATCTGATGCCAGTTGACGACTTAACTCATTTCCCACAATCAGTGTAATATTTTTAAAATATAAAAAAGATTTCATTACTCCTCAGCTGAACATCATCTATTGGCTCCCCATGATATCTAGAATAAAATTTAAACCAATTACTTTGGCATATATGGCCTTAAGTAATCTGGACTAGGCTTATCTCTCTTTCTTCATTTTCTGCCACTGTCTTCATAACTCTGTTCTGTCCAAAATGACCATACCTTTTTACTAATAGCATATCAAACTTATTCTCACCTAACATTTTTTACACATTTTTACTTCTATCTGAAATATTCTGCAATCAGTTATTCACAATACTTGCTCTTCTTTTTAGTCAGGTCTCAGTTTAAATGTACCATTAATTAGGACTTATCTGGGCACTCGGTCTCAATTAGTGTTTACCCCTGGTCACTTTCTAATAAAAATCACTGCTCTCATGGATCTACATTCTACTGGGAAAAAGATAATAAGCTATCAAACAATAACCAATAATATATAAGGTAACAATAAATTTAATAAGGAAAATAGACTGAAATATTATTATAAATTTATTATTTATTATAAAATAAGCTACCTTATATCTTATTAGTTATTGTTTGTTAGTTCATTATCTTTTTCCCAATTAGAATATAAATCTATGAGAGTCGAGCTTTTTCTCTTGTATTCATTGTTCATTTCCCTTGTTTCTACAATAGTGTCTGACATAAAGCAAGCCCTCAGTAAATATTTGATGAATGAATTGATGTAATTTCAGTAGTCTTCAGATAATTTATTTTAACATATAATAAAATTTCAGCTCAAAACTTTATTGAATTGACATGATAATTATTGATAGAATGAATCTTTGATGCCTCATGATTCCAAGCTTGATGTTCCTTTCATCTTAATACACAGATCCCAACTTATTTGATGTTAAAAAGTTTTGTCATTTAATAGTTTACTAGTAATATTACTCAGACAAATAGACTGACATAAGAAAATATTTACTTTCTGGATGTAGAGATATAGAGATAAAAAGAAGTTCTCAAGGTTAAACTACAGAGCATATTTATCGCATAAATATGCCTCTACAATGATAACCAAAATAGAATATTGCTTTCATGTTCCTGTAATACTGATGAACTACAGAGAAATCTTCGAAATCTAGAGTGTTTTGGAGCCTGAGTTTAATAATGAAGGCAACCATATCATCTAGATATTTTGTTAAATCTCAATTCAACAAACTTATTTATCAAAAATCTCTTTGTATAGAACTCAGTATGAGGTAATCTGTGTTGTGAAGGATACACACAGTATCCTATGCTCAAATAACTATGTAGTAAAGGAAGAATAAAACATATCAATGAAATAATACCATGTTTTTAAGACAAAATAAAATATTTAATAAAAATAAAATAGTCATGATAAATATATAGACATTCATAGGAGGTAATACTTCCAAGTATGTATGCATTTGGTTAAGGAAGGCTTCATGATGGGGAACATGGAGATAAATCTTGAAGGATAGGTAAATTTGCTTGAATGAGTAGGAATGAGAGAAGAGTCCTCCTTACAGTCTGGAAGAATTGTGAGAGTGTGGCCTGAAGGCAGTAATGCATAGTCAATGTTTGATTAACAATATGTAGTACAGTTTGGTTAATGGGTGGAAAATTGTATGGACCTTCCACAGCAATACAAGCAATCATTAAGAAAGGTACATTAGGACTATGGCCTCCTGATAAAACTTCACTTTACTGTGAACATTCAAGAAAGGTAGTCTAGAAATTGTTCTGATATAATTTTCGTTATTATTTTACCCATAGTAATACTGATGAAAATACTTTTGCCTTGTAGTATTTCTAGTGGGGCTACACTTTATGGGTAATCTGAAAATAAATTTGGTCTCAAGGTAAATCAAAGACTGTTTTATGGGATCATGAAACAAGTTTAGTGTTACTTAAAACCTGTTCCTTTTAGGTAGGGTTGGATAGGCCCCTTGATACTCTGTTATTAATAGAAGAAATGTTTACAAGATCTGCTTTATAATAAAAACTGATTATGTTAATCTAACTTCCCTTTAAAGTACCACTTTTGATTCACTATTTTCTGTGAAAAACTAGAGGAAAAGTAGTCTTTTATCATGTGACTATAACAATAGAATGAAAATTTTAAATAAAAAAAACGGCAATTTTAGAGAAGTCAAGATAGTGGAGTAGTAAGAGGGTGTGGAGATCATCTGTTCCTACAAATTCATCAAGAATATATCTACAAATAGAACCATTCTCACAGATAACAAGCTGAGCACTAGCAGAAGAACTTGGACACCGAAAAGGACAAGAACAATCCCCACATAATAGAGTAAGATGAAAGAAAAGAGAGGGCTGAAGGAGAAGAATGGTTCTGCATACAGAGAAACTCCCTCAAAAGTAGGGAGACCAGATGGGACAGAAGGGGAACTCTGGGGACTGTCAAAGGAGACTGCAGCAACTGGTATGTGGTAAGCAAGAAGACAGAGTGAGACATACACAGATGGTGCATGCCACAGCCCTGTGTGACCTAGCCTGAGATATGTGTTTGTCAGTGCTAATGGGGATTGGGTGCTGGAACGTGGGATTTAGAGGGCAAACATGGAGAGAAGACTGCTGTTGGTTGCAATGAGACAGCCTGAGGGGATGGGAGTGGGGAAATCTCCAATGAGGAATGCTTATGGAGGAAACCCAGACCACAGTAACAATGAAGATCCATTGTTGAGTGACAGACAAAGAGTGGGAGCACTACTGCAGCCTCTGTCTCCATGAGCTGATCCCTGCTTCCCTAGGTACTAAGAAGAGCTTCTGCCAGGGCCAGCTTTCTCAGATCCATGGCCACTGTCTCCCTTGCATACCCCATCCCTGCAAGGGATGGGTCTCCTGTGCATGCATTCATCAGCTTCCCCATGATAGCTGTTCCCACCAGGGCTCCTGCAACCCCAGAGGCTGCTGGCTCTGCACCTCTTCCTTGCTGGACAAAACTCTTGTGCTCTGTAGCAGAATCAGGAGCAGAACTCTATGGGTGACCCACACACAGAGGTGGGGCTGAAAACACAACTGAGCCCCAGAGGCTATGCAACTAAGGAAGAAAACCTGACATCTCTGCATGTGAAAACTGCAAATTTACACACTGACTGGCTTTGTAAGTTCAGTGCCTACAGAACATTTTAATGGACAACAAGTGCTCCTGTAGACAAGACAGGCCTAGCTTTAGTAGCTGTAGATGTTGTGGGCACATATCCATGGGAATTGAGCTCACTAGAGTTTGAGCTGCCCCCTAGCATCCACAGTGGGTCTAGATTCATGATTAATGCAATCCTGGGACCTGACTCCAATGGATCTATGCTGATGGCCTGGTTAAAAAACAAAAACAAAACACAACAACAACAAAAAACATGTGACTTATATCAGGGCAACTGCCAGCATACCCATGTTTTAGGTGGGGCTGAGGGCAGTACCAATAACAATGTAATCTGAGAGCTCGCACAACAGGTGAAAGGTGACAGAACAGAGCATACCCAGAGGTGAACAACTCCAGAAAAAGGATACTCTGGCTTCTCTCCCAGTGGAAATGCTCCAGTCCCACCTACCTAGCACCACAGATCAAAAACAGTTGGGCACTTCTGTTCCAACAACTAGAGAGCAGATTCCACTTCTAACAGGGCAGTGACAATCACAGAGCAAAGAAAACCACTGATCAGGGAGGCCCTGCTCAATACCGAGTGCAGGCTCTGGTCACCACAATATCAGTCACACCTCCTATCAAGAGGATAACAGTCTTCATTAACACACACAAAAAAGAAGTGGCAGAAAAAACAGCCCTTTCATCAAAAATATTAAACACCTACAGGCTACACAGGGATGTTTCCACATAAAAATAGTGCTTCAAGATAAAAGTTTTGGCATCAGGAGAAAAAAAAAAAAAAACAAAAAACAAAACTCAGCATTTAGCTTTGAAGGCAAGGGGGGCTTGCATGCAGGAGCTCCACATGGCTGAGGAACATGGAGGATCCACTCTTAGAGGGCACACACAATGTTTTAAGTACACTGGGATGCAGCACAAATAAGTATCTCCATAGAAACCTGGACTACACTTACCAAGGAGTCTTGAAGGATCTCCTGTGGAAGCAAAGGTCAAATATAGCTCTCTTTGGGGGAAAAGGACACTGGTGGTGGAAACCCCAGGGGATAATTATCTGAGTGAATTTTCTCAGAGGTCCATATTGTTGTAACAAGACTTCAGTTCAGTTCAGTCGTTCAGTCGTGTCCAACTCTTTGCGACCCCATGAATCACAGCACGCCAGGCCTCCTTGTCCATCACCAACACCTGGAGTTCACTCAAACTCATGTCCATCGAGTTGGTGATGCCATCCAGCCATCTTATCCTCTGTCGTCCCCTTCTCCTGCCGCCGATCCCTCCCAGTACCAGGGTCTTGTCCAATGAGTCAACTTTTCACATGAGTTGGCCAAAGTATTGGAGTTTCAGCTTCAGCATCAGTCCTTCCAATGAACACCCAGGACTGATCTCCCTTAGGATGGACTGGTTGGATCTCCTTGCAGTCCGAGGGACTCACAAGAGTCTTCTCCAATACCACAGTTCAAAACCATCAATTCTTCAGCACTCACCTTTCTTCACAGTCCAACTCTCACATCCATACATGACCACAGGAAAAACCATAGCCTTGACTTGATGGACCTTTTTTGGCAATGTAATATCTCTGCTTTTCAATATGCTATCTAGGTTGGTCATAGCTTTCCTTCCAAGGAGCAAGTGTCTTTTAACTTCATGGCTGCAATCACCATCTGCAGTGATTTTGGAGCCCAAAAATATAAAGTCTGACACTGTTTCCACTGTTTTGCCATCTATTTCCCATGAAGTGATGGGACTAGATGCCATGATCTTAGTTTTCTGAATATACCAAGACTTGGCCCCACACAAAAACCTGCAGGTTGCAGTGCTGGAAATCCGTATGTCAAATAACCAAAACCATAGAAATACACCTCTACCCTTCAGAATACAGGCTGCCTATAGTCAAACTGAGTTCATAGCCGCCTCAAAACATATGACTTGACACAGTGCTGCCCATCAGAGGGACAAGACCCAGGTCTACCAACCAGAGGGAAGACATCAGTTTTTTCCAACAGGAAGCCTGCACAAGCCCCTGAACCAACCTAACCCACCAGGGGGCAGACACTGGAAGCAAGAGAAACTATGATCCTGAAACGTGTGGAAAGGAGACCACAAACACAGAAAATTAGACAAAATGAGATAACAAAGAAATATTTGCAAATGAGGGAATGAGATAAAAACTCACAAGAACAACTAAATGAAGAAAAGATAAGGAATCTTATCTAAAAAAGAATTCAGAATAATGATACTAAGGATGATTCAAAATCTCAAAACAATGGAAGCAAAGATTGATAAAATAAAAGAAATGCTTAACAAGCAGATAGAAGATTAAGAAAACAGATAGAGATGAACAATACAATGACTGAAATGAAAGGTATGCTAGAAGGAATCAATAGCAGAATAAATGAGGCAGAATAATGAATAAGTGAGCTGGAAGTTGTATGAAAAACACTGCCATAAACAGAAACAAACAAAAACTCTCAGAGTCTTCTGAGAAAACATTAAATACACTAAGACTTACAACATAGGGGCTCCAGGAGGAGAAAATAAAGATATTGAAGATATTATATACAAAAGCTTCCCAAACAATAGAAAGGAAAAGCTCAAGCCCAGGAAGTGCAGAGCATCTCATGCAGAATGAACCCAAGGGGGGAAATGCTGAGACACACATAAATCAAATACATGATAATTAAAGGCAAAGAGAAAATATTAAGAGCAACAAGGGAAAAGCAACAAATAATGTACAAGGTAATCCTTATAAGGTTATCTTCTTATTTTTTAGCAGAAACTCTGCAGGACAGCAGGAAGTGTAACAATATATTTCATATGATGGAAGGGAAAAACCTACAATTAAGAATTATCTACCCAACAAGGCTCTAATTAAGATTGTTGTTGTTAAGTCACTAAGTCTTGCCTGACTTTTGTGACATCCTAGCCACAGCAATCAGATAGAAAAACAAAAAAAAAGGAGTTTAGGTTGGAAACTCTGCATTCAGATGCTTATATCTTTCCTTTTCTCCTTTGCTTTTTGCCTCTCTTCTTTTCACAGCTATTGTGAAATAGCTTCTTTTCACAGCTATTTGTAAGGACTCCTCAGACAGCCATTTTGCTTTTTGCATTTCTTTTCCATGGGGATAGTCTTGATCTCTGTTTCCTGTACAATGTCATGAATCTTCATCCATAGTTCATCAGGCACTCTGTCTATCAGATCTAGTCCCTTAAATCTATTTCTCACTTCAATTGTATAATCATAAGGGATTTGATTTAGGTCATACATGAATGGTCTAGTGGTTTTCCCTACTTTCTTCAATTTAAGTCTGAATTTGGCAATAAGGAGCTCATGATCTGAGCCACAGCCAGATCCTAGTCTTGTTTTTGCTGACTGTATAGAGCTTCTCCATCTTTGGCTGCGAAGAATATAATCAATCTGATTTTGGTGTTGACCATCTGGTGATGTCCATGTGTAGAGTCTTCTCTTGTGTTGTTGGAAGAGGGTGTTTGCTAGTTCTCTTGGCAAAACTCTATTAGCCTTTTCCTTGCTTCATTCCATATTCCAAGGTCAAATTTGCCTGTTACTCCAGGTGTTTCTTGAATTCCTATTTTTGCATTCCAGTCCCCTATAATGAAAAGGACATATTTTGGGGTGTTAGTTCTAAAAGGTCTTGTAGGTCTTCATAGAACCATTCAACTTCAGCTTCTTCAGCATTACTGGTTGGGGCATAGGCTTGGATTACCGTGATATTAAATGGTTTGCCTTGGAAATGAACAGAAATCATTCTGTCATTTTTGAGATTGCATCCAAGTACTGCATTTCAGCAGAAAATGAAGAGGAATTAAAAAGCCTCTTGATGAAAATGAAAAAGTTAAGTGAAAAAGTTGGCTTAAAACTCAACATTCATAAAACTAAGATCATGATATCTGATCCCAACACTTCATGGGAAATATATGGGGGAACAGTGGAAACAGTGTCAGACTTTGTTTTGGGGGGCTCCAAAATCACTGCAGATGGTGATTGCAGCCATGAAATTAAAAGATGCTTGCTCCTTGGAAGGAAAGTTATGACTGACCTAGATAACATATTAAAAAGCAGAGACATTACTTTGCCAACACGTCTAGTCAAGGCTATGGTTTTTCCGGTGGTCATGTATGGTTGTGAGAGTTGGACTGTGAAGAAAGCTGAGTGCCAAAGAATCGATGCTATTGAATTGTGGTGTTGGAGAAGACACTTGTGAGTCCCTCGGACTGCAAGGAGATCCAACCAGTCCATCCAAAGGAGACCAGTCCTGGGTGTTCATTGGAAGGACTGATGCTAAAGCTGAAACTCCAATACTTTGGCCATGTCATGCGAAGAATTGACTCATTGGACAAGACCCTGATGCTGGGAGCGATTGGGGGCTGGAGGAGAAGTGGATGACAGAGGATGAGATGGCTGGATGGCATCACTGACTCGATGGACATGAGTTTGGATAAACTCCGGGAGTTGGTGATGGACAGGGAGGCCTGGCGTGCTGTGGTTCATGGGGTCGCAAAGAGCCAGACACGACTGAGCGACTGAACTGAACTGAACTGAGGTTGGAAACGAAGAAGTAAAACTCTCACTGTTTGCAGATGACGTGATTCTTTTCACAGAAAACCCTAAAGATGCCACCAGAAAATTATAACAGCTAATCAACAAATATGGTAAAGTTACACGATATAAAATTAATTCACAGAAATTCCTGCATTCCTATACACTAACAATGAAAAATCCAAAAGAAAAATTAAGGAAACAATCCCATTCACCACTGCAACAAAAAGAATAAAATATGTAGGAATAAATTTGCATAGAGACAAAAGAACTATATGCCAAAAACTATAAAGCACTGATGAAAGAAATCAAAGATAACATAAATAGATGGAGAAATATACCATGTTTTTGGGTTGGAAGATTCAATATAATGAAAATTTCTATACTACCCAAAGCAATCTATCATTCAATGTAATCCCTTTGAAACAACTAATAGCAGTTTTCACACAATTAGAACAAATAATTTTATAATTTGTATGGAAACACAAAAGACCATGAATAGCCAAAGAAATCTTGAGAAAGAAGAATGGAACTGGAGGAATCAATGGTCCTGGCCTCAGACTATATGATAAAGCTACAGTCATCAAAACAGTATGGTAATGGCACAAAAGCAGAAATATAGATCAAAGGAATAAAATAGAAAGCCCAGAGAGAAATCCATGAACCTATGGACACCTTATCTTTTATACAATGGAGGAAAGATGGTCTCTTCAACAAGTGGTGCTGGGAAAACTGATCAATTACATGTAAAAAAATGGAATTATAACACTTTCTAACACCTTACACAAAAGTAAGCTGAAAATGGATTAAAGACCAAAATATAAGACAAGAAACTATAAAACTCTTAGAGGAAAATATAGGCAGAACACAGTCTGGCATAAATCACAGCAAGATCCTTGGTGACTCACCTCTCAGTTAAAAAAAAAAAAAAAAAAAAGACCTAATTAAACTTAAAAGCTTTTGCACAGCAAAAGAAAATATAAGCAAGGTGAAAAGGCAGCCCTAAGAATGGCACAAAATAATACAAATGAAACAACTGACAATTAATCTCCAACCTATACAAAGAGCTCAGGCAGCTCAAAAACAGAAACATGAACAGCCCAGTCAAAAAGTAAGCAGAAGACCTAAACAGACATTTCTCCAAAGAAGACATATGGATGGCCAATAAACACATAAAAAGATGATAAACAGTGCTCATTATTAGAGAAATGCAAATTGAAACCACAATGAGGTATCATCTCACACTGGTCAGAAGGGCCATCATCAGATAGTCCACAAACAATAAATTCTGGAGAGGGTGTGGAGAAAAGGGAACCCCCTTACATTGATGGTAGGAATGAAAACTGATACAACCACTATGGAGAACATTATGGAGATTCCTTTAAAAACTAGGATTAAAACTACCATATGACCTAGCAATCCCACTACTAGGCATATACCTTGAGGAAACCAGAATTGAAAAAGACATTATGTACTTCAGTGTTCATTGCAGCACTCTTTACAATAGCTAGGACATGGAAACAACCTAGGTGTCTATAGACCTGGATGGATAAGGAAGTTGTGGTACATAAACATAATGGAATATTACTCAGGTATAAAAAGGAACACATTTGAGTCAGTTCTAATGAGGTGGAATACCCCAGAGTCTATTATGCAGAGTGAAATAATTCAGAAAGAGAAGGACAAATGCCATATGTTAATGTATATATATGGAATCTAGAAAGAAGGTACCAACAATCCTATGTATAGGGCAGCAAAGGAGACACAGACATAAGGAACAGATTTTTGGACTTGGTTGGACAAGTAGAGGGCAGGATTATTTGAGAGAATAGCATTGAGACATAATCTACATGTAAAATAGATAACCAGTGTGAGTTTGATGTATAAAGCCAGGCACCCAAAGCTGATGCTCTGTGACAACCTGAAAGCATAGGGTGGGGAAGGAAGAGAGATGGGGTTTCAGGGTGGAGGGGACACATGTATACCTATGGCCAATTCATATTGATGTATAGCAAAATCCATCACAATATTGTAAAGTAATTATCCTCCAATTAAAATAAATAAATTTTTAACAAAGAAATTGAAAAATACCATTTGCAAAGAAATGTGAAAGAAATGTACCAAATATACCCCCAAAATGACAGAATATTAAATAAATGAAGAGAAAAGAAGAAAAAATAATAATTATCTACCCAACAAGGCTCTAATTAAGATTGTTGTTGTTTAGTCACTAAGTTGTGTCCAACTCTTTGTGACCCCATGGACTGTAGCCCATCAGGCTACTGTGTCCATGGGATTTCCCAGGCAAGTATACTGGAGTGGGTTGCCATTTCCTCCTCCAGGAGACCTTTCCTACCCAGGGATCAAACCTGAGTATCCTGTTTCTCCTGCATTGCAGGTAGATTATTTACCACTGAGCCACCTGTGAAAACCAATTAAGATTACATGAAGAAATTGAAATATTCACAGACAAACAAAAGCCAAGAAAATTCAGGACCAATAAGCCACAATATACCAAATTCTAAAGGAACTTCTCTAGGTGAGAAAGAGACTAGCAACTTAAAAGAAGCCTATACATATATAGACTGCTATGTCAAAACCTCATTAGAAGAGCAAACTCAAAAGTACAAAAGATACACACACACAAGAAAAAACAACCCAAACACAACACTAAAAATTATCATCAAACTGTAAAAGACCAAAGTAGCAAGGGAAAAAAAAAAAAGAAACCCACAACAATTAGGAAAATGGCAATAGGAACATACTTATTGATAATTACCTTAATTGTAAGTGGATTAGACGTTTCAACAAAAAGACAGAGACTGAGTGAATATATAAAAACAAGAACCTTATGTATGCTGTCTATAAGTTCCCTTCAGACCTAGGGACACAAATAGACTGAAAGTGAGGGGATGCAAAGAGATACTCCATGTAAATGAAAAACAAATAAAGCTGGAGTAACACTACTTATTTGACACAAAATAAAATTTACAATAAAGACTGTTAAAAGAGACAAGGAAACTACAAACTGATAGAGGTATCAATCCAAGAAGAAGATAAAACAATAAGTAAATATGTATGCTCCCAACATAGGAGTATCTCAATTTACAAAGCAAGTTTAACATCTATAAGAGGAGAAATCAACTGTAACAAAATGATAGTGGGAGACTTAAGCACCCTACTTTAATCAACAGACAGATCATCCAGACAGAAATTTACTAAGGAAACAAAAGCCTTAAATGACACATTAGATCAGATAGACTTAGTTGATACATACAGGACATTCCACCAAAAAGCAGCAGAAGACACTTTCTTTTCAAATTCACATGGAACAACCTCCAGGATAGATCATATCTTGGGCTACAAATAAACACTGATCAATGTAAGAAAACTGAAATTATAGC
The DNA here is from genome assembly GCF_029407905.1 of Bubalus kerabau. Lineage (NCBI taxonomy): Eukaryota > Metazoa > Chordata > Mammalia > Artiodactyla > Bovidae > Bubalus > Bubalus kerabau. The sequence goes on from NC_073647.1 coordinate 86,961,579, forward strand.
ATGTGTCTTTTCCAACCATAACAGTATGAGATTAGAAATCAATTACAGAAAAAAATGTAAAAAACACAAACACTCGGAGGGTAAACAACATGTTACAAAACAAATAATAACCAAAGAAATCAAAGAGGAAAAAAGACATTACCTAGAGACAAATGAAAATGAAAACACAATGATCCAAAACCTATGAGATACAGAAAAATAGTTCTAGGAGGGAAGTTTATAGCAATATAATCTTACATCAGAAAAAAAAAATAAACTCAAGCAACTTAATATTGCACCTAAAGTAACTAGAGAAAGAAGAACAAACAAAACTCAAAGTTTGTAAAAGAAAAATAAATTATAAAGATCAGAGCAGTAATAAATGAAAAAGAAATGAAGAAACAATAGCAAAGATCAATGAAACTAAAAGATAATTCTTTGAGAAGACAAACACAAAACTTTTTCCACAGTAATCAAGAAAAAAGAGAGAAAACTCAAATCAGTAAATTTAGAAATGAAACAGAAATTACAATGGACACCAGAGTAATACAAAGGATCATGAGACTACTACAAGCAACTGTATGCAATTAAAATGGAAAGTCAAGAATAAATGGGCAAATTCTTAGAAAGATAAGTCCTAGGGCTGAAGCAGAAAGAAATAGAAATTATGAACAGACCAATCACTAGTACTTAAAATGAAATTGTGATGTAAAAACTTTAAACAAACAAAAGTCTGAGACCAGGTGATTTCAAAGGTGAATTCTATCAAACATTTAGAGAAGAGTTCCCCCTATACTTTTCAAATGACTGCAAAATATTGCAGAGGAAGGAACACTCCCAAGCTCATTGTATAAGATCACAGTTACCATGATATCAAAAGCAGAAAATCATATCACAGACAAAAAAAAATTACAGGCCAATATCAGATGAACATAAAAGTAAAATTCCTCAACAAAATACTAGCAAAAAAAAAAAAAAATCCAACAGCATATTAAAAGCATATAACATGATTAGCTGGATTTATCCCAGGGATGCAAGGACACTTCAATATATGTAAATCAATCAATGTGACACATCACATTAACAAACGGAATAATAAAAACTATATGATCATCTCAATAGATGCAGAAAAAGCTTTTGATAAAATTCAATACACAATTATGATTAAAAAAAAAAAAAACTATCCAGAAAATGGACATAAAGGGAATATGGCGGTTTAGTTGCTAAGTCGTGTCCGAGTCTTGTGACCCCATGGATTGTAGCCTGCCAGGCTCCTCTGTCCATGGGATTCTCCAGGCAAGAATACTGGAGTGGGCTGCCATTTCCTTCTCCAGGGGATCTTTCCATCCCAGGGATTGAACCCAGATCTCCTGCATTGCAGGAAGATTATTTACAAACTGAGCTACAGTCCATGGAATTCTCCAGGTCAGAATATTACAGTGGATAATCTTTCCCTTCTGCAGGAGATCTTCCCAACCCAGGGATCAAACCCATGTCTCCTGCATTGTAGGCGGATTCTTTACTAGCTGAGCCACAAGGGAAGCCCCTTAAGGGAACATACCTCAGCATAATGAAGGACACTTATGTAAAACTTACAGTCAACATCATTCTCACTGGTGAAAAACTAAAAGTGTTTCCTCCATGATTAGGGACAAGAATGTCTACTCTGCATTTTCATTCAACATAGGTTTGGAAGCCTAGACATCACAAAGAAGAAAAATAAAGAAGAAATTTAAATTGGAAAAGAAGTAAAACTGACACTGTTTGTAAATGATGTGATACTATGCACACAAAATCCTAAGGAGGCTGCCAGAAAACTACTAGAGCTCATCAATGAATTTGGTAAAGTGGCAGGATACAAAATTAATATACAAAAATCTCTTGCATTTTTATATACTAAAAACAATGGATCAGAAAGGGAACTTAGGGAAAGAATTCAATTTACCACCACATAAAAAAGAATAAAATACCTAGAAATAAAACTACCTAAGGAGGCAAAAAATCTGTACTTTGAAAACTATAAGATTGTTGTTTCTCAGTTGCTCAGTCATTTCCAACTCTTCACGACCCCATCCCCTGCAGCATGCCAGGCTTCCCTGACCACTATCTCCCAGATTTTGCTCAAACTCATGCCTATTGAGTTGATGATGCCATCCAACCATCTCATCCTCTGTCAGCCCCTTCTCCTCCTGCCCTCAATCTTTCCCCATATCAGGGTCTTTTCCAATGAGTCAGCTCTTCACATCAGATGACCAATGTATTGGAACTCAGCTTCAGCATCAGTCTTTCCAATGAATATTCAGGGTTGATTTCCTTTAAGAGTGACTGGTTTGATTGCTTTACTGTCCAAGGAACTCTCAAGAGTCTTCTCTAGCACCATAGTTTGAAAGCATCAATTCTTTGGCACTCAGCCTTCTTTATGGCCCAACTCTCACATTTGTCCATGACTATGGAAAAAGCATAGCAAAATATAAGATGCTGATGGAGAAAATCAAAGATGGCACAAATAGATGAAAAGATATACCATGTTTTTGCATTGTCAGAATTGGTATTGTGAAAATGACTATACTACTGAAAGAATCTACAGATTTAATGGAATCGTTATGAAATCATCAAGGATATTTTTCACAGAACTATACCGAATTTTTTTTTACAATTTATATGGAAAAACAAAAGACCCCAAATAGCTGAAGCAATCTTGAGAAAGAAAAACAGAGCTGAAGGAATCTGACTCTCTGACTTCACCCAAACTACAAAGCTAGAGTCATCAAAACTGTAGGGTTTTGGCACAAAACTGGCACAAAAAAGGAAGGTAGCTCAGTGGAACAGAATGGAAAGTCCAGAGAATAACCAGCACACCTATGATCACCTAATGTATTTCAAATGAGGCAAGAATATACAATAGAGAAAAGACAGTTTCTTCAATAAGTGGTAATGGTAAAACTGAACAGCTACATGGTAAAGAATTAAATTAGATAACTCCATAACATCATGCACAAAAATACATTCAAAATGAATTAAAGATGTAAATGTAACACTGAATACTTATAAAACTCTTAGAGGAAAACATAGACAACACACTCTCTGATATAAATTGTAGCAAGATATTTTTTGACCCACCTACTAGAATAATGAAAATAAAAACAAAATTAAACAAATGGGACCTAATGAAACATAAAAGCTTTTGCATAGCAAAGGAGACTATAGTTAAAAGAAAAAGGTGATCCATAGAATGGGATAAAATATTTGAAAAAGTAGCAAATGACAAGAGATTAATATTCAAAATGTACAAACAGCATATGCAGCTCAATATAAAAAATGAACAAACAACCCTATTGAAACTGGGCAGAAGACACAGGTAAACTTTTCTCCAAAGAAGACATTCAGATGGCCAAGAGGCACAAGAAAATATGTTCAACATTTTTAATAAAGATAAAAATGCAAATTAAAATTACAATGAGATATCACCTCACACCATTTAGAATGGTCATCATCAAAATCTACAAAGTCTGCTGCTGCTGCTGCTGCTAAGTCACTTCAGTCGTGTTCAACTCTGTGTGACCCCATAGACGGCAGCCCACCAGGCTCCCCTATCCCTGGGATTCTCCAGGCAAGAACACTGGAGTGGGTTGCCATTTCCTTCTCCAAAGCATGAAAGTGAAAAGTAAAAGTGAAGTCGCTCAGTCGTGTCCGACTCTTAGCGACCCCATGGACTGCAGCCTACCAGGCCCCTCCATCCATGGGATTTTCCAGGCAAAAGTACTGGAGTGGGGTGCCATTGCCTTCTCCCTACAAAGTCTACAAACAATAAATGCTGGAGAGGGTTTGAGGAAAAGGGAACTGTCATACACTGTTGGTGGAAATGTAAGTTAATAGTGCTACTATGGAGAAGATTATGGATTTTCTTTTAAAAAGCTAAAAAGAGTGTTACAATATGACCCTGCAATCCAACTCCTAGGCATATATACAGAGGAATCCATAATTTGAAATAGTATATGCACCCCAGTGTTCATTGTAACACTATTTACAATAGCTATTAAATGGAAGTAACCTAAATGTCCATCAATGAATGAATGGATAAAGATGTGGTACATATATAAGGTGGAGTATTAGCCGTAAAAAGAATGAAATAATGCCATTTGCAGCAATGTGGTTTGACATAGATTGTCATACTGAATGAAGTGAGACAGAGAAAAGCTAATTTTACATATTGCTTATTTGTAGAATTTTTAAAAATGATATAAATATTTCAAAAAAGAGTCAGAGTTGTAGGAAAAACAAAACAAAACAAAACAAAAAACTATGGTTACCAAGGGGGATGGGGCCAGAGGGATAAATTTGGAGATTAGGACTGACATATAAAACACTAGTATATATGAAATTCATAACTAACAAAGACCTTCTGTATAGCCCAGGGGACTCTACTTGATACTCTGAATTGACGTATAGGGGAAAATAATCTAAAGAAGAGTGGGTATATGTATATGTATAATTAATTCACTTTGTTTTACAGCAGAAAGCATAATAACATTGTAAATCAGCTATGCTGTTGCTGTTGTTCAGTTGTTAAGTAGTGTCCAACTCTGTGACCTCATGGGCTGTAGCATGCCAGGCTTCTCTGTTCTCAACGTTTTCCCAGAGTTTGCTCAGATTCATGCCTATTGTGCCGGGGATGCTATCTAAGCATCTCATCTTCTGCCACCCTCTTCTGCTTTTGACTTTAATCATTACCAGCACCATGGTCTTTTCCAATAAGTCAGCTGTTCCCACCAGGTGGCCAAAGTATTGGAGCTTCAGCTTTAACAACAGTTGTTCTGATGAGTATTCAGGGTTGATTTTCTTTAGGATTTACTGGTTGGATATTCTTGTAGTTCAAGGGACTCCCAGGAGTCTTCTCTAGTACTACAACTTGAAAGCATCAATTCTTCAACACTAAGTCTTCTTTATGGTCCAACTCTCACATCCATACATGACTACAGGAAAAAATATAGCTTTGACTATACAGACCTTAGTGGGCAAAGTGGTGTCTCTGCTTTCTACTGTTCTGTCTAGGTTTGTCATAGCTTTCCTTCCAAGGAAAAAGCTTCTTTTTATTTCATGACTGTAGCCATCATCTGCATTTATTTTGGGTCCCAAGAAAATAAAAACTGTCACTGCTTGCACTTTTTCCCCTCCTATTTTCCATGAAGTGATGGGCCCGGATGCCATGATCTTAGTTTTTTTTTTTTTTTTTTTTTTAATGTTGAGATTTAAGCCACGTTTTTCACTCTCTTCTTTCACCCTCATCAAGAGACTCTTTAGTTCCTATTCACTTTCGGGAATTATAGTGGTATCATCTGCATATCTGAGGTTGTTGATATTTCTCCCAGAAATCTTAATTCCAGTTTGTGATGCATCCAGCCTGGTATTTTTCATGATGTACTCTGCATAGAAGTTAAATAAGTAGAGTGACAGTATACAGCCTTGTCATACTCCTCTTCAATTTTGAACTAGTCAGTTGTTCTACCTTCAGTTCTGTTACTTCTTGACCGACATACAAGTTTCTTAGGAAATAGGTCCTCTGGCACCTGCATCTCATTAAGTTTTCCAAAGTTTGTTGTCTCGACACAGTCAAAGGCTTTAGCATAGTCAATGAAGCAGAAGTAGACATTTTTCTGGAATCCGCTTGTTTTCTTGTGAGCCAAAGACTGTTGTCAATTTGATGTATTTTTCCACTCCCTCATCAAAACACAGTTTATACATCTGGAAGTTCTTGGCTCATGTACAACGAAGCCTAACTTGAAGGATTTTGAGCATAACCTTGCTAGCATGTGAAATGAGTGCAAATGTACAATAGTTTGAACATTCTTTGGTATAATCATTAATACTTTGGGACTGGAATGAAAACTGACCTTTTCCAGTTCAGTGACCACTGCTGAGTTTTCCAAATTTGCTGACATATTGAGTGCAGGACTTTAACAGCATTGCTTTTTAGAATTTTAAATAACTCACCTGGAATTCCATCACTTCCACTAGCTTTGTTCATATTAGTGCTCCCTCAGGTCCACTTGACTTCACATTCCAGGATGTTCAGCTTTAGGTGAGTGACCACACCATTATGTTTATCTAGGTCATTAAGATTCTTTTGTATAGTTCGTCTGTGTATTCTTGACACCATCTGTTAATCTCATCTGCTTCTGTTAGGTGCTTAGCGTTTCTGTCCTTTATCGTGCTCATCCTTGGACAAAATGTTCCCTTGATATCACCAACTTTCTTGAAGAGATCTCTGGTCTTTATGATTCTATTTTTTCTTCTATTTCTTTTCATTGTTCATTTAAGAAGGACTTTATATCTCTCTTTGCTATCTCTGGAACTCTACATTCAGTTGGGTTTATGTTTCCCTTTCTCGCTTCTATTTCACTTCTCTACTCCCTTTAGCTATTTGTAAGGCCTCCTCAAATAATCACTTTGCCTTCTTGCATAACTTTTTCTTTGGTATAGCTTTGGTCACTGCCACCTGTACAGTGTTTTGAACCTCCATCCATAGCTCTTCAGGCGCTCTTTCTATCAGATCTATTCCCTTGAATCAATTCATCACCTTCCCTGTATATTCATAAGGGATTTTATTTAAGTCAACCCTGAATAGCCTAGTGATTTTCCTTTTCTTCAATTTAAGCCTGACATTTGCAATAAGGATCTAATAATCTGACCCACGGGCTTCTCAGGTGGCACTAGTGATAATGAACCTGCCTGTCAATGCAGGTAGATGCCAGAGACAAGTGTTTGATCCCTGGGTCAGGTAGATCCCCTGGAGGAGAGCATGGCAACCCACTCCTCTTCTTGCCTGGAGAATCCAATAGAAAGAGAAGCCTGGCGGGCTACTGTCCATAGGGTCATGAAGAGTCAGACATGATTGAAGCAACTTTCCCCACATGCATGATCTGAGCCACAATCAGCTCCATGTCTTGTATTTACTGAGTGTATAGAGCTTCTCCATCTTTGGCTGCAAAAAATATAATCAACTATAATCCAATAAAAATTACTTTAAAATGAAAAACATAATATTACCATTTTAAAATGTTTTAAAAATAGTTATTACAAAATATTTATTATTAGTTGAACAAAATATTCTTAATTAAAAATAATTCTACAAGCTGCATTAAATAATTGTTAAAAAGCCATCTCTGGTCTCTCTATTTCATGTTCAGGAAAGTGTGAGTCCACATGACCTATAAAGTTCAATATTAATGTCTTCCATCTTATCAAATATTAAAAAGAAAATACTCTAACTTGGTAGGAGTGTAAAGTTCTATTGTCCTGAGCAAAAATCTTTCCTAATACAAAGTATGTTGTGAGGTAGGGAAAAGGCCCTAGGCACAGAGTCAGAACTCCTAGATTCCAATTATGGCCCTATCTCTTACTTAAGACACTTAATTCTCTAAGCTACTGCTTTCCAAGCTTTAAAAGAAAAATATCATGGACACAGTGACAGATGATGACATCTGTTCAGCACATCTGTGAAAAGTACAGGGAAATTCACATCACAGTGATGACAGCTGTTTAGATGTTTGGAGACTTCTCTTTTCATTACTATCTTGATCACCCCCAAAATTTGAGGGACTGCGTTTTTAAACATAAGAAAGTTGCATCTAAATTTTTGTGGAATCTATGCTTTGAAGAAACTCAACTTCTACTAATAAAGGAAGAGTAATGATCCTTATTGCACTGACTTATCTTTTTTTTTTTTCATATTCCAGAGATGACCCTACCTGAAGATATTTTTATTTTTTATTTTTTTAAATTTTATTTTATTTTTAAACTTTACAATATTGTATTGGTTTTGCCAAATATTGAAATGAATCTGCCACAGGTATACATGTGTTCCCCATCCTGAACCCTCCTCCCTCCTCCCTCCCCATACCATCCCTCTGGGTCATCCCAGTGCATCAGCCCCAAGCATCCAGTATCGTGCATCAAACCTGGACTGGCGACTTGTTTCATATATGATATTATACATGTTTCAATGCCATTCTCCCAAATCATCCCACCCTCTCCCTCTCTCACAGAGTCCAAAAGACTGTTCTATACATCAGTGTCTCTTTTGCTGTCTCGTATACAGGGTTATTGTTACCATCTTTTTAAATTCCATATATATGAGTTAGTATACTATATTGGTGTTTTTTTTCTGGCTTACTTCACTCTGTATAATAGGCTCCAGGTTCATCCACCTCATTAGAACTGATTCAAATGTATTCTTTTTAATGGCTGAGTAATACTCCATTGTGTATATGTACCATGGCTTTCTTATCCATTCATCTGCTGATGGACATCTAGGTTGCTTCCATGTCCTGGCTACTATAAACAGTGCTGCTATGAACATTGGGGTACACATGTCTCTTTCCCTTCTGGTTTCCTCAGTATGTATGCCCAGCAGTGGGATTCCTGGGTCATATGGCAGTTCTATTTCCACTTTTTAAAGGAATCTCCACACTGTTCTCCATAGTGGCTATACTAGTTTGCATTCCCACCAACAGTGTAAGAGGGTTCCATTTTATCCACACCCTCTCCAGCGTTTATTGCTGGTAGACTTTTGGATCGCAGCCATTCTGACTGGCGTGAAATGGCACTTCATAGTGATTTTGATTTGCATTTCTCTGATAATGAGTGATGCTGAGCATCTTTTCATGTGTTTCTTAGCCATCTGTATGTCTTCTTTGGAGAAATGTCTATTTAGTTCTTTGGCCCATTTTTTGATTGGGTCATTTATTTTTCTGGAATTGAGCTGTAGGAGTTGCTTGTATATTTTTGAGATTAGCTGTTTGTCAGTTGCTTCATTTCCTATTATTTTCTCCCATTCTGAAGGCTGTCTTTTCACCTTGCTTATAGTTTGCTTTTTTGTGCAGAAGCTTTTAAGTTTAATTAGGTCCCATTTGTTTATTTTTGCTTTTATTTCCAATATTCTGGGAGGTGAGTCATAGAGGATCCTGCTGTGATGTATGTCGGAGAGTGTTTTGCCTTACGTTTAGATCTTTAATCCATTTTGAGTTTATTTTTGTGTATGGTGTTAGAAAGTGTTCTAGTTTCATTCTTTTACAAGTGGTTGACCAGATTTCCCAGCACCACTTGTTAAAGAGATTGTCTTTAATCCATTGTATATTCTTGTCTCCTTTGTCAAAGATAAGGTGTCCATATGTGCGTGGATTAATCTCTGGGCTTTCTATTTTGTTCCATTGATCTGTATTTCTGTCTTTGTGCCAGTACCATACTGTCTTGATGACTGTGGCTTTGTAGTAGAGCCTGAAGTCAGGTAGGTTGATTCCTCCAGTTCCACTCTTCTTTCTCAAGATAGCTTTGGCTATTCGAGGTTTTTTGTATTTCCATACAAATTGTGAAATTATTTATTCTAGCTCTGTGAAGAATACTGTTGGTAGCTTGATAGGGATTGCATTGAATCTATAAATTGCTTTGGGTAGTATACTCATTTTCACTATATTGATTCTTCCAATCCATGAACATGGTATATTTCTCCATCTGTTAGTGTCCTCTTTGATTTCTTTCACCAGTGTTTTATAGTTTTCTATATATAGGTCTTTAGTTTCTTTAGGTAGATATATTCCTAAATATTTTATTCTTTCTGTTGCAATGGTGAATGGAATTGTTTCCTTAATTTCTCTTTCAGTTTTCTCATTATTAGTGTATAGGAATGCAAGGGATTTCTGTGTGTTGATTTTATATCCTGCAACTTTACTATAGTCATTGATTAGTTCTAGTAATTTTCTGGTGGAGTCTTTACGGTTTTCTATGTAGAGGATCATGTCATGTGCAAACAGTGAGAGTTTTACTTCTTCTTTTCCAATTTGGATTCCTTTTATTTCTTTTTCTGCTCTGATTGCTGTGGCCAAAACTTCCAAAACTATGTTGAATAGTAATGGTGAAAGTGGGCACCCTTGTCCTGTTCCTGACTTTTTAGGAAATGCTTTCAATTTTTCACCATTGAGGATAATGTTTCCTGGGGTTTGTCATATATAGCTTTTATTATGTTGAGGTATGTTCCTTCTATTCCTGCATTCTGGAGAGTTTTTTTCATAAATAGATGTTGAATTTTGTCAAAGGCTTTCTCTGCATCTGTTGAGATAATCATTTGGCTTTTATTTTTCAATTTGTTAATGTGGTGTATTACATTGATTGATTTGCGGATATTGAAGAATCCCTGCCTCCTTGGGATAAAGCCCACTTGGTCATGGTGTATGATCTTTTTAATGTGTTTTTGGATTCTGATTGCTAGAATTTTGTTAAGGATTTTTGCATCTATGTTCATCAGTGATATTGGCCTGTAGTTTTCTTTTTTGTGGGATCTTTGTCAGGTTTTGGTATTAGGGTGATGGTGGCTTCTTAGAATGAGTTTGGAAGTTTACCTTCCTCTGCAGTTTTCTGGAAGAGTTTAAGTAGGATAGGTGTTAGTTCTTCTCTCAATTTTTGGTAGAATTCAGCTGTGAAGCCGTCTGGACCTGGGCTTTTGTTTGCTGGAAGATTTCTAATTAGAGTTTCAATTTCCATGCTTGTGATTGGTATGTTAAGATTTTCTATTTCTTCCTGGTCCAGTTTTGGAAAGTTGTACTTTTCTAAGAATTTGTCCATTTCTTCCATGTTGTCCATTTTATTGGCATATAATTGCTGATAGTAGTCTCTTATGATTCTTTGTATTTCTGTGTTGTCTGTTGTGATCTCTCCGTTTCCATTTCTAATTTTATTGATTTGATTTTTCTCCCTTTGTTTCTTGATGAGTCTGGCTAATGGTTTGTCAATTTTATTTATCCTTTCAAAGAACAAGCTTTTGGCTTTGTTGATTTTTGCTATGGTCCCTTTTGTTTCTTTTGCATTTATTTCTTTTCTTTTTTTTTTAATTTTATTTTGTTTTTAAACTTTACATAATTGTATTAGTTTTGCCAGATATCAAAATGAATCCACCACAGGTATACATGCTTTCCCCTTCCTGAACCCTCCTCCCTCCTCCCTCCCCATACCATCCCTCTGGGTCGCCCCAGTGCACTAGCCCCAATCATCCAGTATCGTGCATCGAACCTGGACTGGCAACTCGTTTCATACATGATATTAAGATTTCTTTCCTTCTACTAACCCTGGGGTTCTTCATTTCTTCCTTTTCTAGTTGCTTTACGTGTAGAGTTAAGTTATTTATTTGACTTTTGTCTTGTTTCTTCAGATATGCCTGTATTGCTATGAACTTTCCCCTTAGGACTGCTTTTACAGTGTCCCACAGGTTCTGAGTTGTTGTGTTTTCATTTTCATTCATTTCTATGCAAATTTTGATTTCTTTTTTGATTTCTTCTGTGATTTGTTGGTTATTCATCAGCGTGTTTTTCAGCCTCCATATGTTGAAATTTTTAATAGTTTTTCTCCTGTAATTGATATTTAATCTTACTGCATTGTGGTCAGAGAAGATGCTTGGAATGATTTCAATTTTTTTTGAATTTACCAAGGCTAGATTTATGGCCCAGGATGTGATCTACCCTGGAGAAGGTTCCATGTGCGCTTGAGAAAAAGGTGAAATTCATTGTTTTGGGATGAAATGTCCTATAGATATCAATTAGGTCTAACTGGTCTATTGTATCATTTAAAGTTTGTGTTTCCTTGTTAATTTTCTGTTTAGTTGATCAATCCATAGGTATGAGTGGGGTATTAAAGTCTCCCGCTCTTATTGTGTTATTGTTAATTTCTCCTTTCATACTTGTTAGCATTTGTCTTACATGTTGTGGTGCTCCCGTGTTGAGTGCATATATATTTATAATTGTTATATCTTCTTCTTGGATTGATCCTTTGATCATTATGTAGTGACCATCTTTGTCTCTTTTCACAGCCTTTGTTTTAAAGTCTATTTTATCTGATATGAGTATTGCTACTCCTGCTTTCTTTTGGTCCCTATTTGCATGGAAAATCTTTTTCCAGCCCTTCACTTTCAGCCTGTATGTGTCCCCTGTTTTGAGGTGGGTCTCTTGTAGACACCATATGTAGGGGTCTTGTTTTTATATCCATTCAGCCAGTCTTTTTCTTTTGGTTAGGACATTCAACCCATTTACGTTTAAGGTAATTACTGATAAGTATGATCCCGTTGCCATTTACTTTATTGTTTTGGGTTCGAATTTATACACTGCTTCTGTGTTTCCTGTCTAGAGAATATCCTTTAGTATTTGTTGGAGAGCTGGTTTGGTGGTGCAGAATTCTCTCAGCTTTTGCTTGTCTGTAAAGCTTTTGATTTCTCCTTCATATTTGAAGGAGATCCTTGCTGCGTACAATAATATGGGCTGTAGGTTATTTTCTTTCATCATTTTAAGTATGTCTTGCCATTCCCTCCTGGCTTGAAGAGTTTCTATTGAAAGATCAGCTGTTATCCTTATGGGAATTCCCTTGTGTGTTATTTGTTGTTTTTTCCCTTGCTGCTGTTAATATTTGTTCTTTGTGTTTGATCTTTGTTAATTTGATTAATATGTGTCTTGGGGTGTTTCGCCTTGGGTTTATCCTATTTGGGACTCTCTGGGTTTCTTGGACTTGAGTGATTATTTCCTTCCCCATTTTAGGGAAGTTTTCAACTATTATCTCCTCAAGTATTTTCTCATGGTCTTTCTTTTTGTCTTCTTCTTCTGGGATCCCTATGATTCGAATGTTGTAGCATTTAATATTGTCCTGAAGGTCTCTGAGATTGTCCTCATTTCTTTTTTTTAATTTTATTTTATTTTTAAACTTTACAAAATTGTATTAGTTTTGCCAAATATCAAAATGAATCCACCACAGGTATACATGTGTTCCCTATCCTGAACCCTCCTCCCTGCTCCTCATTTCTTTTAATTCATTTTTCTTTTTTCCTCTCTGATTCATTTATTTCTACCATTCTATCTTCTAATTCACTAATCCTATCTTCTGCCTCTGTTATTCTACTATTTGTTGCCTCCAGAGTGTGTTTAATTTCATTTATTGCATTATTCATTATATATTGACTCTTTTTTATTTCTTCTAGGTCCTTGTTAAACCTTTCTTGCATCTTCTCAATCCTTGTCTCCAGGCTATTTATCTGTGATTCCATTTTGATTTCAAGATTTTGGATCAATTTCACTATCATTATTTGGAATTCTTTATCAGGTAGATTCCCTATCTCTTCCTCTTTTGTTTGGTTTGGTGGGCATTTATCCTGTTCCTTTATCTGCTGCGTATTCCTCTGTCTCTTCATCTTGTTTAAATTTCTGAGTTTGGGGTGTCCTTTCTGTATTCTGGCTGTTTGTGGAGTTCTGTTTATAGTGGTGTTTCCTCACTGTTTGTGGGTTTGTACAGGTGGCTTGTCAAGGTTTCTTAGTTAGGGAAGCTCGTGTCGGTGTTCTGGTGGGTGGAACTGTATCTCTTCTCTCTGGAGTGCAATGAAGTGTCCAGTAATGAGTTATGAGATGTCTATGGTTTTGGGGTGACTTTGGGAAGCCTGTATCTTGGAGCTCAGGGCTGTGTTCCTTTGTTGCTGGAGAATTTGCTTGGTATGTCTTGCCCTGGAACTTGTTGGCCCTTGTGTGGTGCTTGGTTTCAGTGTAGGTATGGAGGCGTTTGATGAGCTCCTGTCAATTAATGTTCCCTGGAGTCAGGAGTTCCCTGGAGTCAGGGTTTGGACTTAAGCCTCCTGCTTCCAGTTATCGGTCCTATTTTTACAGTTGTTTCAAAACTTATCCTTCTATACAGCACCATTGAGAAAACATCTCCTTTCAAAGACTTGGGTTGCTTTTCTGCGTGTCTGATGTCCTCTGCCAGCATTCAGAAGTTGTTTTGTGGAATTCACTCGGCGTTTAAATGTTCTTTTGATGAATTTGTGGGGGAGAAAGTGTTCTCCCCGTCCTACTCCTCCACCATCTTAGCTCCTCCCCTGCACTGACTTATCAATAAAAGTTAAATAAAACTTATGCCTTGAAAAAGTCTTATGATCTCTTTCATCACACTATCTCTACATAAGCTGTTCCCTTTCTCCTTCCTGGAATGCTTGACTTTCTTGCTCACCTGGCTTTCAATAACCAAGGTATAACCTTCTCCAGGAAATTAGATGCCCTTTCAAAAGTAGAATGAAAAATTCAGTAGACTAGTTGGCCATGATGAGCATAGAAAGTGAAAGTGAAGTTGCTCAGTCATGTCCGACTCTTTGCGACCCCATGGACTGTAGCCTACCAGGCTCCTCCCTCCATGGGATTCTCCAGGCAAGAGTACTGGAGTGGGTTACCATTTCCTTCTCCAGGGGATCTTTCCAACCCAGGGATCGAACCTGGGTCTCCCGCATTCCAGGCAGACACTTTAACCTCTGAGCCACCAGGGAAGCCCCTGATGAGAATAGAGGAGGTCCTTTTTTGCTAGAGTCTAGTTCAGAAAAAAAAAACTGAGTCTGAATCATCTGTTGCTCCATTACATTTGATCAGATGAAGGTATTAAGTTCTAGGCTTGACTCAGTAATTCTATAACTTCATAAGTTTCTTCTGACACTAGTACATGGAAGACTGTGTCATTAGACATAGGGCAAGAACTATGAGAGAAATAAGTGTCACTAAGAAAAAGTCTTGCTAACTTAGATGATGAAAAAAAACTAAAGAGTGCAAAGAGAATCTTTATAACTCAGTGCTTATTTAATGCATAACAAAGTGCTTAATTTATGTAAATCATAGCTTTTGGAATCCCAACAACTAGTTTCCAGTTATGATAAACTAAATAGGACCCAAACACACATGGAAAATTAGATCTAGAATCCTCAACATGGCAGAAGAGTAGGAAGACAGGCAGTTAATCTATTCTCAAAAGTGCATCTACAAACGGGGCAATTCTCACAAAGTACCTGCTGGACACTAGCAGAAGACCTCAGATCACAAAAGGATGAGAAAGATTCTCATATAGCTGGGAAGGATGAAAGAAGGAAAAAAGGAAAAGGAAGAGGAGAGGAAGCAGGACAGGACCTGTGCCCCTGGCAGGGAGCTGAAGATGATGAGAAGGTCCTGCATCTGGGGAAGCACCTTCATTGATGAGGAAATCAGCTTCGACAGGAAGGGAGATTTGGAGGCTAAAAGGTGAGCCCAGCAGCCAGTGTGTGGCAGGCAGGATAGAGTGAGACATACATAGTTGGTCTATGCCACAGTCCTGCATGCCTTGGCCTGAGACTGGTGTCCACCAGTGAACAAGGACTGAGCACTGGAACATGGGGTCTGGAGAGCAGATCTGGGGAGGCAACTGCTATTGGCTATCAGCAGACAACCTGAGGGGATGGAAGTAAGGAACTTGACAACCCAGAATGCTCGTGGAGGAAACCTGGACTGCCATAGAATCCAAGCACCATTGTTGAGTGACATGCAAAGGACTGGGCCCCCTTTGCAGCTTCTCTCCTCCTGTGCCATCCCCTAAGGAGGGCTCCCTCTGGAGCTGAAACCAGATTGTATACCCCCACCATCACCTCTTATGTCTCCCACACCTGATGGGTTGCATTCCAACCACTAACCCAGCACCCTTCCCATGTAGGCAGCCCATTAGCTCTGATCTCACCTTAACCCCCTCTTGCCTGATGAGCTCCTGTGCTCTAGCAACCAATGAAGAAGGCTCCAGTGGGAGAAACACGCAAATATGTGGGGGTGAAACCACAGCTGAGCCCCAGGTGTCATATGAGTAAGGAAGAAGAGCTGAAGTCTCTCCTTGTGGTTGCACAAACCTTGGGGTTACACATCTGCTGACAGATTCCTAAATCCAATGATTGCAGAACATAAAAAATTAAAACAATTGTACCTATAGCTGAGACAGGTCTTGCTTTAGTAGCTGTGGGCACTGTGGGCATGTACACATGGGAGTTGGTTCAGACCAGAGGCTGAACTGTCTCTATAGTTCCCATAGCTAGTCCAGGTGCATGAATCTTGCAGTCCTGGGACCTGACCTCAGTGGATCTGCTCCATTGGCCTGGTGAAAACTATGCCTGAGTGTCACCAGGGTGAACTGCTGGCATATCTATAGTAAATGTGGGACTGAGAGCACTGCAAACAATGGTATATTCTGTGAACCCACACAGTGGGTGAAAGGGGACACAATAGAGAAGATTCAGAACTGAAAAGCTCCAGAGAAGGAATAGTTGGTGGCTTCTTCTGACACGGGAGTGCTCTACTCCCACCTACTTTGCATCAGAGATAAGAAACACAGCTAAGAAGAAGACCAGTGGGCCTCTACTCCAACAGACTAGTAAGCAGACCTTTCCCCTGACAGGACAGTGACAACCACAGAACAACATCCAGGGAAGTCCCTAGTCACCACAACACATGTCAAGCCCCCTATTTAGGAAATAATCGCACAAGTCTCTGAACCAATCTAACTTACACAGGGGGAGACACCAAAAGCAAGATTAACTATGATCTTGCAGCCTGCAAACAGGAGAGCACAAATGCAGTAAGTTAGACAAAATGAGACAACACAGAAATCTGTTGCAGACAAAGGAACAAGATTAACATCAACACGATTAACTAAAGGAAGAGATCACCAATCGACCTGAAAAAGAATTCAGAGCAATGATAATAAAGAAGATCTGATATCTTGGAAAGTGAAAGAGGAACAGATACAGAAAATACAAGAAATATTTAAGGCAGGGTGGGATGATTTGAGAGTATAGCATTTAAACATGTACATTACCATATGTAAAACAGATGACCAATGTAAGTTCAATTCATGAGACAGGGCATCCAAAGCTGGTGCTCTGGGACAACACAAAGGGACAGGGTGGGGAGGGAGGTGAGGGGGATTCAAGATGGGGACAACAGGTGGGGGGAACCTGTTATTGATGTATGGCAAAAACAATCACAATATTTTAAAGTATATATGGAATTTAGAAAGAGGATAACAATAACCCTGTATACGAGACAGCAAAAGAGACACTGATGTATAGAACAGTCTTTTGGAGTCTGTGGGAGAGGGAGAGGGTGGGATGATTTGGGAGAATGGCATTGAAACGTGTATAATATCATATATGAAACGAGTCGCCAGTCCAGGTTCGATGCACGATACTGGATGCTTGGGGCTGGTCCACTGGGACAACCCAGAGGGATGGTATGGGGAGAGAGGAGGGAGGAGGGTTCAGGATGGGGAACACATGTATACCTGTGACAGATTCATTTTTATATATGGCAAAACCAATATAATATTGTAAAGTTAAAAAATTAAATTAAATTAAATAAAAAATGTATTTTAAAGTAATTATTCTTCAATTAAAATAATTGATTAAAAAATAAATGTTTAACAAAGGCTTAGAAGAGCTAAAGAACAAACAATAGAGGAGTAATTCAATAACAGAAATGAAAAATACACTAGAAGGAATCATTAACAGAAGAACTAAGGCAGAAGAACAGATGTGAGATGAAAGACAAAATGGTGGAAATCAGTGACACAGAACAGAATAAAGAATGAAAAGAAATGAGGAAATTCTCAGAGACCTCTGGGAAAACATTAACTGCATTAATATTCACATTATAGGGGTCCCAGAAGAACCATGGCAAAGGCTAACAGAGTTTTGCCAAGAGAACACATTAGTCATAGCAAACGACCTCTTCCAACAACACAAGACAACTCTACACATAGATATCACCAGATGGTCAATACTGAAATCAGATTGATTATATTCTTTGCAGCCAAAGATGGAGAAGCTCTATACAGTCAGCAAAAGCAAGACCTGGAGCTGACTGTGGCTCAGATCATCAGCTCCTTATTGCAAAATTCAGGCTCAAATTGAAGAAAGCAAGGAAAACCACTAGGCCATTCAGGTATGACCTAAATGAAATCCCTTATGATCATACAGTGAAGGTGATGAATAGATTCAAGATGCTAGATCTGGTAGACATACTGCCTGAAGAACTATGAATGGAGGTTCATAACATTGTACAGGAGGTGGTGACCAAAAGCACCCCTAAGAAAAGGAAATGCAAGAAGGCAAAGTGGTTGGCTGAGGCCTTACAAATAGCCGAGAAAAGAAGAAAAGTGGAAGGCAAAGGAGAAAGCGAAAGATACACCCACTTGAATGCAGAGTTCTAGAGAATAGCAAGGAGAGATAAGAAAGCCTTAAGCGAACAAGGCGAAGAAATAGAGGAAAATAATAGAATGGGAAAGACTAGAGTTCTCTTCAAGAAAATTGGAGACACCAAGGGAATATTTCATGCAAAGTTAGGTAGAATAAAGGACAAAAATAGTGAGGACCTAACAGGAGAAGAGATTAAAAGAGGTGGCAAGAATACACAGAAGCACTATACAAAAAGTTCTTAATGATCCAGAAACTATGATGGCGTTGTCACTCACCTAGAGCCAGACAACCTGGGGTGTGAACTAAGTGGGCCTTAAGAAGCGTTACTATGAAAAAAGCTCATGAGGTCATGGAATTCCAGGTGAGCTATTCAAAGTCCTAAGGTTATGCCATCAAAGTGCTACACTCAATATGCCAGCAAATTTGGAAAACTCAGTAGTGCCACAGTACTGGAAAAGGTCAGCTTTTCTCCTCCCAATCTTGCAGAAAGGCAATGCCAAATGTTTAAACTACAGTACAATTGCACTCATGTCACATGCTAGCAAGGTTATGCTAAAAAAATCCTTCAAGCTAGGCTTCAGCAGAATGTGAACTGAGAACTTCCAAATGTACAAGCTGGACTTAGAAAAGGCAGAGGAACATGAGATCAAATTGCCAACATCTGCTGGATCACAGAAAAAGCAATGGAATTGCAAAAAATTCTACTTCTGCTTCACTGACTACACTAAAGCCTTTGACTGTGTGGATCATAACAAATTGTGGAATATGTTTGATAAGATGGGAATACCATGCCACTTTACCTGCCTCCTGAGAAACCTGTATGCATGACAAGAAGCAATAGTTGGAACTGGACACAGAACAATGGACTGGTTCCAAATTGGGAAAGGAGTATTTCAAAGCTGTTTACTGTTGCCCTGCTTATACTGAGTGCATCACAGGAAATGCTGGGCTGGATCATGCACAAGCTGGAATCAAGATTGCCAGAAATATCAACAACCTCAGATATACAAATGACACCATCCTAATGGCAGAAAGTAAAGAGGAACTAAAGAGATTCTTGATGAAGGTAAAATAGGAGAGTGAAAAAAACTGGCTTAAAACTTAACATTCAAAAGATGAAGCTCATGGAATCTGGTTGCATCACTTCACGGGCAAATAGAAGGGGAAAAAGTGCAAGCAATGACAGATTTCCTCCTCCCTCCAACCACTTCGCTGAGATCCAAAATCACCGTGGATGGTAACTGCAGCCATGAAATTAAAAGGCACTTGCTCCTTGGCAGAAAAGCTATGACAAACATAGACAACATAATAAAAAGCAGAGACACCACTTTGCTGACAAAGGTCCATATAGTCAAAGCTATGGTTTTCCCAGTAGTCATGTATGGATTTAAGAGCTGGACCATAAAGAAGACTGAGCACTGAAGAACAGATGCTTTCAAATTGTGGTGCTGGAGAAAACTCTTTGAAAGTTCTTTGGACTGCAAGATCAGACCCGTCAATCCTGAAGGAAATCAACCCTGAGTATTTATTGGATGGACCGTTGGTGAAGCTAAAGATCCAATACTTTGGCCCCCCGTTTCAAAGAGCTGACTCATTGGAAAAAAAAAAACCTGATTCTGGGAAAGATTGAAGGCGAAAGAAGAAGGGGGGCAGAGGATGAGATGTTTAGAGAGCATCACTGATTCAATGAACATGAAAATGAGTCTGGGAGATAGTGGAGAACAGAGGAGCCTGACGTTCTACTGTCCATGATGTTGCAAATATTCAGACACTACTTTATAACTAACAGCAATTACAAAAGGCTAACATACTGTAAAAGTAGGATACTACCTATACAAAAATACAATATTAATACCAGCAACCATGATAAGAAGAGAGTAAAGATGTAGCAAAGGAATTGCATTTCAAATTGAGGGGCCAAAAACTTAAAATAACTTGAATATATACAGATTGCTCTATCAAATCCTATTGGGAAATGTGAACCAAAATAAAACAATAGATACACACACAGAAAAGAAACAGAAACCCAAAAATGACACAAGATGGTTATCAAACCACAAGAAAAAAGAACAAAATAGCAAGTGAGAAAACACACCTATAAAAACAAATGTAAAACAAACTGGCAATAGAAAAATATATATTAATAATCATCTTAAATGTAAGTGGATTAAATGTTTCAAACAAAAGACACAGACTGGTTGAATAGATACAAAAACAAGACCCTAATGTTTTTGTTCAGTCGCAGAGTCATGAATGACTCTTCGTGAACCCATGGACTAAAGTGTACCAGGCTTCCTCACCCATCACAATATCCCAGAGTTTGCTCAAATTAATATCCGCTGAGTCAGTGATACTATCTAACCATTTCTTCCTCTACCACCCTCTTCTCCATTTGCCTTCAATCTTTCCCAGCGTCAGGGTCTTTTCCAGTGACTCAGCTCTTCGTATCAGGTGGCCAGAGTATTAGAGATTCATCAATGGCATCAGTCCTTCCAATGAATATTCAGTGTTGAGTTCCTTTAGGATTGACTGTTTTGATCTCCTTACTGTCCAAGGGACTCTCAAGAGTCTTCTCCAGCAGCACACTTCAAAAGCATCAATCTTTCAGCACGCTGCTTACTTTATGGTCCAGCTCTCACATCCATACACGACTACTGGAAAAAACAAATTAAACTATATAGACTTTTGTTGGCAATTTATGCCTCTGCTTTTTAAAACACTGTCTAGGTTTGTCTACGAAAGTTGGCATAGCAACACTCATATTTTACAAAAAAGACTTGAAAATAAATACTGCTACAAAAGATAACAAAGGATACTATACAATGATCAAGGGATCATTCCAAGAAAAATTTGCAACAATTATAAATATATATGAACCCAACATAGCAGCACCTCAATTTTTAAGACAAATGACAGTAACAAAATAATTATGGGTGGACTTTAACACCCCACATTAAACAACAGACAGATCATCCAGACAGAAAATTAACAAGGAAACAAAAACCATAAATGATACATTATACCAGATAGACTTAACTGATATATATAGGATGTTCCAACAAAAAGCAGTAGAATAGATTTTTTTTTAAAACTCACGTGGAACATTTTCCAGAACAGATCACACCTTGGGCAACAAATCAAGCCTTGGTAATGTTAAGAAAATTAAACTCATATCAAGCATCTTTTCCTAACACCACAATGTGAGCTTAGAAATCAGTTATAAGAGAAAAATGTTAAAAACTCAGGCACATGGAGACTGAACTCTATGTTCAGTTCATTTCAATTCAGTTCAGTCGCTCAGTCATGTCCAACTCTTTGCGACCCCATGAATCGCAGCACGACAGGTCTCCCTGTCCATCACCAACTCCCGGAGTTCACTCAGACTCATGTCCATCGAGTCAGTGATGCCATCCAGCCATCTCATCCTCTGTCCTCCCCTTCTCCTCCTGTCCCCAATCCCTCCCAGCATCAGAGTCTTTTCCAATGAGTCAAGTCTTCGCATGAGGTGGCCAAAGTACTGGAGTTTCAGCTTAAGCATTATTCCCTCCAAAGAAATCCCAGGGTTGATCTTCTTCAGAATGGACTGGTTGGATCTCCTTGCAGTCCAAGGGACTCTCAAGAGTCTTCTCCAACACCACAGTTCAAAAGCATCAATTCTTCGGTGCTCAGCTTTCTTCACAGTCCAACTCTCACATCCATACATACTAAACAAACAATAAGTCACTGATGAAATAAAAAAGGAAAATAAAAACTGCCTAGGAGCAAATGAAAATGAAAGCATAATGATCCAAAACCTATGGGAAGGAACAACAGCAAGTCAAATAGGGAAGTTTTTAACAATATAATATTACTTCAGGGAATAAGAAAAAACCTCACACAACCTAAATTTTCACCTAAAGCAACTATAGAGAGAAGAACAAATAAAACTCAAAGGTAGTAGAAGAAAATAAATCATAAATATCAAGCAGATAAAATGAAATAGAGACAAAGGAAATAATGAAAAATATCAATGAAATTTAAACCTAATTCTTTGAGCATGCAGACAAAATTGATAAACCCTTTTAGTCAGTCTAATCAAGAAAGAAAGGAGAGGACTTAAATCACTAAAATTAGAAATGAAAAAGAAGTTGCAACATACATCGAAGAAATACAATGAATCGAGACTACTACAAGTGACTATATGGCAATACAAAGGACAACCTAGGAAAACTTATAGAGGACAAAGGAGGCAAGACTCTGCAATGAGATATGACTATCTAATCAATAAGTGATTATGGGAATACTGGACAACTACAAGTAAGTGAATGAAATTAGAACAATCAAAAAACCACTCAGGGGGGAAGGTCAAACATGGCAGAGGAATAGGATGGGGATACCACTTTCTCACCCATGGAAAGATCATCTGAACACTGAGCAAATACCACAAAACAACTTCTGAATGCTGACAGAGGACACAGGCACCCAGAAAGGCAGCCCATTATCTTTGAAAGGAGGTAGGACAAAATATAAAATATAAACAGAGAGACAAAAGAGTTAGGGATGGAGACCTGTCCTGGGGAGAGAGTCCTAAAAGAGGAGAAGTTCACAAACACCAGGAAACCCTCTCACGGGTGGGTCTGTGGGGAGTTTTGAATCACAGAGAGCAACATAACTGGAAGGAAAAAATAAATAAAACCCATAGATTACGTGCCTACCTGCAATTCCCAGTGGAGTAGCCCAGACACTTGCGACTGCAGTGGGGGCTGAACAGGGAGGCGTGGGCTGCATTGCTTAGGGTAAGGACAGGGCCTGAATGCCCTGAGGACAATCTGAGGGAGCTAACATGAGATAGCAACCCAAACGGTGGGATAGCCAGAGAGAGAGGGAAAAAAAAAAAAAAAAAAAAAAAAGAGGAGAGAGAGAAATTTACCACTAAAATAAATTTACCGCACGTGGCCGACAGCGAGAGGTGGAAGGCGAGGGGACAAACTAAGCCCCAGAGATGGAATCCTCAACCAAACTGGGAGCAGGCTTCCAGTTGCTAATCAAGTCTTCCTAGGATCCTGGACAGGTGACTTCTGCCAGGATTGTTGCAGCCAGAAATCGGCACCCCAGAGGAGACACACAGCACACCTGAGACGGCACTCCCACTGTGCACCCGGGAAACTGAGCAGCTGGGATGGGGGAGGTGATAAGACGCACCTCCCACCTGGGGAGAGTGTGTTCATAAGTACCTGGTCGCCTGAGCTTCTCGGACCTGGGAAGGGCACAAAACGCAGGCCCAACCGAGTCTGCGCCTTTATGGAGTACCCGAGAACCTGAACCTGAGTGGCTTAGACCTGGGAAGTACATGCAACCCAGGGCCTACCTTAGACAGTTCCCCTGCAAAGCAACCTGGAGCCTGAGCAGTGTAGACCAGGAAAGAACACATGCTGTTAGCGGGGACAAACCCACTGTGGCCCAGATACTGCCAGCACTCCCCACACACGCCAGTGATATTGGTTTGCAGTGTTTCTCCTTCCCCGCAGCACAATTGAACAAGTGAGCCTAAATAAATGACCACCTTCAGCCCCTTGTATCAAGGCAGAAGTTAGATGCAGAAGAGACTTGCAAACAGAGGAAGCCAAAATAAACAAAGAGGGAACCTCTTTGGAAGTGACAGGTGCAATAGATTAAAACCCTGTAGTTAGCACTGCTACATTGGAAGGGAACTATAGACCTTGAGAAGAAGTATAAGCTGGAATAAGGAATTATCTGAAACTGAACTGACCCTACACTGCCCTCAACAGCTCCAGAGAAAATCCTAAATATATTTTACTATTACCATTTTTAATTTTTCTTTAAATTTTAAGTTCTTTATTATTTATTTTTCATTATCTTGCAAAAAAAAAAAAGACCCTATCTTTAAAGCAAATTTTATAGTTTTTAATAACTTTCACGGTTTTGTTTTTTCTTTTTAATATTGTATTTTTGAAAGTCTAAGTTCTACTATAGATTTTTAATCATTGCTTTTTGGTATTTGTTATCAATTCTGAACCTTTAAGAATCCAATCTTCAGTACCAATTTTTGCTTAGGAGCATGATTACTGGCTTGATTGCTCTCTTCCCTTTTGACACTCCTTTTTCTCCCTGAGGTCACCTCTATCTCCTCCCTCTCCCCTCTCTTCTCTACTTAACTCTGTGAATCTCTTTGGGTATTCCAGGCTGTGGAGAACACTTAGGGAATTGATCACAGGCTAGATTGGTCGCTCTCATTTGGACTCCCCCTCCTCTCCTCCTAGTCACCTCTATCTCCCTCTTCTCTTCTCTATGGAACTCCGTGAACCTCTCTGAGTGTTCCAGACTGTGGAGAACAATAGGGGATTGATTACTGGCTAGATTCCTCTCTCCCCTTTTGACTCCCCCTCTTCTCCTGGTCACCTCTATCTCCCTCCTCCCACTTCTCTTCTCCATGTAACTCTGTGAACCTCTCTAGGTGTCCCTCACTGTGGAGAATCTTTTCACCATTAAACTAGATGTTTTATCACTAGTGCTGTATGGATGGAGAAGTCTTGAGGATACTGTAGGAATAAGACTAAAAGCTAGAGACAGGGGCTTAAATCCCAAACTTGACAACATGAGAAAAATCCTGACTCCAGGGAACATTAATCAACAAGAGCTCCTCCAAAAGCCTCCATACCTACACAGAAACCAAGCTCCACCCAAGAGCCAACAAGTTTCAGAGTAAGGCATACCAAGCTAATTCTCCAACAAAGCAGGAACATAACCCTGAGCACAAAATACAGGGAGCCAAAAGTCACACCAAACACACTTACATCCCAAAAGTCACTACTGGACACTTCATTGCACTCCAGAGATAAGATATCCAGCTCTACCCACCAGAACACAGACACAAGCTTTCCTAACCAGGAAATCTTGACAAGCCATTCGTCCAACACCACTCACAGGGAGAAACCTCCACAATAAAGAGGAACCACAAACTTTCACTTCAAACACAGCAACCAAAACAAGATAAAAAGGCAGAGACATATTCAGCAGCTAAGGGACCATGATGAAAGCCCAAAAAAGCCAACAAAAGAGGAGGATATAGGGAGTCCAGCTGGAAAATAATTCAGAATAATGACAGTAAAAATGATCCAAAATTTTGAAAACAAAGTGGAGTTACAGATAAATAGTCTAGAGATAAGGATTGTGAAGATGCAAGAAAAGTTTAACAAGGACCTAGAAGAAATAAAAAAGAGTCAGTCAGTAATGAATAATGCAATAACTGAGATCAAAAGCACTCTGGAGTGAACCAACAGTAGAATAACTGAGGTAGAAGATAGGATAAGTGAGGTGGAAGACAAAATGGTGGAAATAAATGAAACAGAGAGGAAAAAAGAATTAAAAGAAATAACAACAACCTCAGAGACCTCTGGGACAATGTTAAACACCCCAACAATCGAATCATAGGAGTCCCAGAAGAAGACAAAAAGAAAGGCCATGAGAAAATACTTGAGGAGTTAATAGTTGAAAACTTCTCTAAAATGGGGAAGGAAATAGCCACCCAAGTCCAAGAAACACAGAGAGTCCTAAACAGGACAAACCTAAGGTGAAACACCCCAAGACACATAATCAATTTAATGAAAATCAAAAACAAAGAATAAATATTAAAAGCAGAAAGGGAAAAACAAATAACTTGGATTCCCATCAGGATAACAGTGGACCTTTCAATAGAAACTCTTCAGGCCAGAAAAGAATGGAAGGACACGTTTAAAGTGATGAAAGAGAAAAACCTACAACACAGATTACTGTACCCAGCAAGGATCTCATTCAAATATGAAGGAGAAATCCAAAGCTTTAGAGACAAGCAAAAGCTGACAGAATTCAGCACCACCAAACCAGCTCTTCAACAAATGCTAATGGATCTTCTCTAGACAGGAAAAACAGAAAAGGTTTATAAACTTTAACCCAAAACAACAAAGTAAATGTCAACAGGATCATACTTATCAATAATTCATTAAATGTAAATGGGTTGAATGCCCCAAACAAAAGACAAAGACTGGCTGAATGGATACAAAAACAAGACCCCTATATATGCTGTCTATAAGAGAACAGAGACATTATTTTTCCAACAAAGGTCCATCTAATCAAGGCTATGGTTTTTCCAGTAGTCATGTATGGATGTGAGAGTTGGACTATAAAGAAAGCTGAGCACTGAGGAATTGATGCTTTTGAACTGAGGTGTTGGAGAAGATTCTTGAGAGTCACTTGGACTGCAAGGAGATCCAACCAGTCCATCCTAAAGGAGATCAGTCCTGGGTGTTCATTGGAGGGACTGGTATAGAAGCTAAAACTGCAATACTTTGGCTGCCTGATGCGGAAAGCTGACTCATTTGAAAAGATCTGGATGCTGGGAAAAACTGAGGGCAGGAGGAGAAGGGGATGACAGAGGATGAGATGGTTGGATGGCATTATCAACACAATGGACATAGGTTTTGTGGACTCTAGGAGTTGGTGATGGACAGGGAGGCCTGGCATGCTGCGGTTCATGGGGTCACAAATAGTCAGATATGACTAAGCGACTGAACTGAACTGAATAAAAACACACCTCAAACCTAGGGATACATACAGACTGAAAATGAAGGGCTGGAAAAATATATTTTCCAGAAATGGAGACCAAAAGTTAGCAGGAGTAGCAATACTCATATCATATAAAAGAGACAAAGAAGGACACTACAACATGATCAAAGGATCAATCCAAGAATAAGATGTAACAATTATAAATATATATGTACACAACTAGGAGCACCACAATATATAAGGCAAATGTTAAGAAGTATGAAAGGGGAAATTAACAATAACAAAATAATAGTGGGAGACTTTAATACCCTACTCACTCCTATAGATAGATCAACAAAACAGAAAATTAACAAGGAAACACAAACTTTAAATGATACAATGGACCACTTATACCTAATTGATATCTATAGGACATTTCACCCTAAAGCAATGAATTTCACCTTTTTCTCAAGTGCACACGGAACCTTCTCCTGGATAGATCACATCCTGGGCCATAAATCTAGCCTTGGTAAATTCAAAGAAATTGAAATCATTCCAAGCAACTTTTCTGACCAAAATGCGGTATGATTAGATGTCAACTACAGGGAAAAAACTATAAAAAATACAAACATATGGAGGCTAAATAAAAAACTTCTAAATAACCAACAAATCACAGAAGAAATCAAAAAAGATATTAAAATATGCATATAAATGAATGACAAAGAAGACATAACAACCCCAAAACTATGGGATTCAGTGAAAGCAGTGCTATGGGGAAGGTTCATAGCAATACAAGCCTAACTCAAGAAACAGGAGAGAAATCAAATAAATAACCTAATCCTACACCTAAAGCAACTAGAAAAAGAAGAAATGAAGCACCCCAGTGTTAGCAGAAGGAAAGAAATGATAAAAATTAGGGCAGAAATAAATGCAAAAGAAACAAAGGAGACCATAGCCAAATCAACAAAGCTAAAAGCTGGTTTTTTTAGAAGATTAAAAAAAAAAAAAAATAGACAAACCATTAGCCAGACACATCAGGATACAAAGGGAGAAGAATCAAATCGCAAAAGTAGAAATGAAAATGGAGACATCACAAGAGACAACACACAAATACAAAGGATCATAAGAGACTACGATCAGCAACAATATGCCAATAAAGGGACAACTTGGAAGAAATGGATAAATTCTTAGAAAAGTATAACTTTGCAAAACTGAACGAGGAAGAAATAGAAAATCTTAACAGAACCATCACAAGCACGGAAATTGAAACTGTAATCAGAAATCTTCCAACAAAAGCCAAGGACAAGATGCTTCACAGCTGAATTCTACAAAAAATTTAGAGAAAAGCTAACACCTAACCTACTCAAACTTCCAGAAAACTGCAGAGGAAGGTAAACTTTCAAACTCATTATATGAGGCCACCATCACCCCAATACCAAAACCAAACAAAGATGCCACACAAAAAAGAAAATTACAGGCCAATATCACTGATGAACATAGATGCAAAAATCCTTAACAAAATTCTAACAAACAGAATCCAACAACATATTAAAAAGATCATACATCATGACCAAGTGGGCTTTATCCCAGGGATGCAAAGATTCTTCAGTATTCACAAATCAATCAATATGATACATCATATTAACAAATTGGAAAAATAAAAACCATATCATTTTCCCAATAGATGCAGAGAAAGCTTTGGAAAAAATTCAACATCCATTTATGATAAAAAAAAAAAAAAAAAACTCTCCAGAAAGCAGGCATAGAAGGAACATACCTCATCATAATAGAAGCCATATATGATAAATCCACAGCAAACATTATCCTCAATGGTGAAAAATTGAAAGCATTTCCCCTAAAGTCAGGAAGAAGACAAGGGAGCCCACTCTCACCACCACTATTCAACACAGTTTTGGAAGTTTTAGCCACAGCAATCAGAGAAGAAAAACAAAAGTAATACATATTGGAAAAGAATAAAACTCTCAGTTTGCAGATGACACGATCCTCTACATAGAAAACCCTAAAGACTCCACCAGAAAATTACTAGAACTAATCAATGAATATAGTAAAGTTGCAGGATATAAAATCAACACACAGAAACCCCTTGCATTCACATACACTAATAATGAGAAAACAGAAAGAGAAATTAAGGAAACAATTGGATTCACCATTGCAACAAAAATAATAAAATACTTAGGAATAAATGTACCTAAAGATACAAAAGACCTACATATAGAAAACTATAAAACACTGGTGAAAGAAATCAAAGAGGACCCAAATAGATGGAGAAATATACCATGCTCATGGATCAGAAGAATCAATTAAGTGAAAATGAGTATACTACCCAAAGCAATTATACTATTCAATGCAATCCATATCAAGGTACCAATGGTATTTTTCAGAGAATTAGAACTAATAATTTCACAATTTGTATGTAAATACAAAAAACCTGCAAGAGCCCTTGAGATAAAAGAATGGAACTGGAGGAATCAACCTGCCTGACTTCAGGTTCTACTACAAAGCAACAGTCATAAAGACAGTATGGTGCTGGCACAAAGACAGAAACATAGATCAGTGGAACAAAACAGAAAGCCCAGAGATACATCCATGCACCTATGGACACCTTACCTTTGACAAAGGATGCAAGAATATACAATGGAGAAAAGGCAATCTCTTTAACAAGTGGTTCTGGGAAAACTGGTCAACCACTTGTAAAAGAATGAAACTAGAACACTTTTTAACACCATACACAAATATTAACTCAAAATGGATTAAAGATCTAAATGTAAGACCAGAAACTATAAAACTCCTAGAGGAAAACATAGGCAAAACACTCTCTGATGTAAATCATAGCAGGATCCTCTATGACCCACCTCCCAGAGTAATGGAAACAACAGCAAAAATAAACATATGGGACCTAATTAAACTTAAAAGCTCTTGTACAACAAAGGAAACTATAAGCAAGGTGAAAACCTTCAGAATGGGAGAAAAGAATAGCAAATGAAGCAACTGACAAAGAATTAATCTCAAAAATATACAAGCAACTCCTGCAGCTCAATTCCAGAAAAATAAGCGACCCAATCAAAAAATGGACTGAAGAACTAAACAGACATTTCTCCAAAGAAGACATACAAATGGCTAAGAAACACATGAAAAGATGTTCAACATCACTCATTATCAGAGAAATGCAACTCAAAACCACAGTGAGATACCATCTCACACCAGTCAGAATGGCTGCTATCAAAAAGTCTACAAGTAATAAATTCTGGAGAGGGTGCAGAGAAAAAGAACCCTCTTACACTGTTGCTGAGAATAAAAAAATAGTACAGCCACTATGGAGAACAGTGTGGAGATTCCTTAAGAAACTGGAAACCGAACTGCCATATGACCCAGCAATCCCACTGCTGGGCATACACACCCAGGAAACCAGAATTGAAAAAGACACATGTACCCCAATATTCATCACAGCACTGTTTACAATAGCCAGGACATGGAAGCAACCTAGATGGTCATTGACAGACGAATGAATAAAAAGCTGTGGTACATATATACAATGGAATATTACTCAGCTATTAAAAAGAATGCATTTGAATCAGTTTTAATGAGGTGGAGGAAACTGGAGCCTATTATATTGTGTCAAGTAAGTCAGAAAGAAAAACACCAATACAGTATATTAATGCATATATATGGAATTTAGAAAGATGGTGATGATGACCCTAGATGTAAGACAGCAAAAGAGACAAAGATGTAAAGAACAGACTTTTGGACTCTATGGGAGAAGTCGAGGTTGGGAAGATTTGAGACAATGGCACTGAAACATGTATATTATCATATGTGAAATCAATCACGAGTCCAGGTTCATTGTACGAGACAGGTTACTCAGGGCTGGTGCACTAGGATGACCCTGAGGGATGGGATGGGGAGGGAGGTGGGAGGCAATGTCAGGATGGGGAACACATGTAAACCCATGGCTGATTCATGTGAATGTAGGACAAAAAAACCACCAGAATTTTGTAAAGGAATTTGCCTCCAATTAAGATAAATTTAAAAATGCACAAAATATATTGGAAATTGTTTAAATATCAAATATAAGGCCAAATACTATAAAAAATCTTAGTGGAAAACATAGGCAGAACACCCTTATAGATAAATCATAACAAGATCTTTTTAAATTTACCTTTTAGAGTATGAAAATAAACACAATGATAAACCAGTGGGACTTAATTAAACTTAAAAGCTTTTACAAAGCAAAGAAAACAATAAACAAAATGAAAAGATAACTGCTGTTGTGAAGGAGACTTTCTGAATTACAAAGGCCTCCACATCCCCACAGTGGAGTGTGATAAGCTGGGATACAGTGTTACATTCAGTCTTTATGTCTCTGTTGGTGCCTCTTGGCTGTGACAATTTCTCATACTTTCCTCATTTTTTATGACCTTAACAATGTTGAGGAGTACTTCCCTGTTCTAAACACTGAGTCTTCTGCTTCAGTAGGCTAAAATGGAAAGAGATAGTAGGGGAGCCACTTCAGGTTCATAAAAAAAAAAATCAGTTTAGAGGAATATTATATATCTTAATCCATTTTGGCCAATAATGAAGATAAAATAAAAAGAAGAGGAAGTCTTGGGGCACTACCCAGGAGATGGGCCTGAAGATCTAAAGTGGTAGAACCGAGTTTAATAAACTGAAACAATAGAGAACTCCCGACTCTACAGAATATTAATTGGTTTAATATTTCCCAAAGGTCTGCATCTCAACAACTAAGATCTGGTCCCTCCCAAAGGCCAGCAAGCTGCAGTGCCAGATTATGCATGCCAAACAGCTAACAAAACAGGAACTGGATCTTACCCATTAGCAGACAGGGTGAGTATATGTGTGTTCAGTCACTTCAGTCATGTCCAACTCTGTGAGCCTGCTAGGCTCCTCTGACCATGGGATTCTCCAGGAAAGAATACTGGAGTGGGTTGCCATGCCATGGGATAGTCCTGACCCAGGGATTGAACCTGCGTGTCCTGCATTGTAGGCCAATTCTTTATTGCTGAGCCACCAGGGAAGCCCAGCAGACAGGCTGGCCAAAGCAATAACAGACCTACATACACCTCAAAACATATCACTAGATGTGGCACTGCCCTTCAGAGAGACAAGATCCAGCTCCACTCACCAGGATACAAGTGCCAGCCTCCCAAATCAGGAAGCCATCATAAGACACTGGTCCAACCCCACCAACTGGGAACAGACTCCACAAGTAAGAGGAACTATAACCTGGAAGCCTGTGGAAAGGAGACCCAAAACACAGTAGATTAAAATGAAGGGACAGAGAAACATCCCACAGTGAAGGAATATGCTAAAACCTCACAAGACCAAACAAATGAAGAGGAAATAGACAATCTAGCTGAAAAATAATCAAGAGTAATGATAGTAAAGATGATCCAAGACCTCAGAAATATAGTGGAAGTACAGATAAACAGAACAGAGGCACATATTGAGAAGGCACAAGAAAGTCTTAAAAAGGAACTAGAAGAGATAAAGAACGGACAATCATCAATGAAAAACACAATAACTGAAATTAAAAAAAAAATACACTACAGGAAACCAATAGCAGAATAACTAAGAAATAAGAGTGTATAAGTGAGCTGGAAGATGCAATGGTGGAAATAATTGAAGCAGAACAGAATAAAGAAATAAGAAAAGAAATGAGGACAGGCTTAGTGACTTCTGGGACAACATTAAGCACAACATTCAAATTATGGGGGTCTCAGAAGAAGAAGAGAAAAGTTAGGGTATGAGAAAATATTTGAGGAGATTACAGTCAAAAACCTTACCTAACATGAGAGAGGAAATAGCCACCCAAGTCTCAGGAGCCCAAAGTGTCCCATATAGGATAAACCCAAAGGAAAACACCCCAAGACACATATTAATCAAAGTAACAAAAATTAAGCAAAAAGAAAAAAAATATTAAAGTTGGCAAGGGTAAAGCACCATATAACATATATAGGTATCCCCAAAAGTTAACAGCTGATCTTTCAGCAGAAACTCTTCAGGCCAGACGGGAGTGGCAGGATATATATATTAAAAAAAAAAAAATGATGAAAGGGAAAAAACTACAACAAAGATTACTCTATCCAGCAAGGATTTCATTCAGATTCAACAGAGAAATCAAAAGCTTTACAGATAAGCAAAAGTTAGAAGAATTCAGAACCATCAAACCAGCTTTAAAACCAATGGTAAGGGAACTTCCTTAGACAGGAAACACAAGGAAAGAAAAGACCTACAAAAACAAACCCAAAACAAAAAAGTAAATGGTAATAGGATTGTGCATAACAATAGTTACCTTAAATGTAAATGGATTAAATGTTCCTACCAAAAGACACAGACTGGCTGAATGGATAGAAAAACAAGAACTGTATGCATGCTGTTTACAAGAGACCTACTTCAGACCTCGGGACACATACAGACTGAAAGTGAGGGGCTGGAAAAAGATATTCCATGGAAATAAAAATCAAAAGAAAGCTGGAGTAGCAATACTCATATCAGATAAAATAGACTTTAAGATTAAAAACTTAAGGAAAGATAGTACATAATAATGAAGATATCAATCTAAGAAGAAGATATGACAATTATAAATATATATGCACCAAACATGGGAACACAATACATAAGGCAAATGCTAACCGTATAAAAAGGGAATTGACAGTAACACAATAATAGTGGAGGACTTAACACCTTACTCAAACCAAATGACAGATCATCCAAACATAAAATTAATAAGGAAACACACATCTTAAATAACAGCTTGTAACAGTAGAACCTAATTGATATCTATGGGACATTGCAATCCCAAACAGTAGAATACATTTTTTTTCTCAAGCACACATGGAACATTTTCCAGGATAGCTCACTTCTTGGGACACAAATCAAGCCTTGGTAAATTTAAGAAAACTGAAATTGTATCAAGCATTTTTTCTGACCACAACACTATAAGATTAGATATCAAGTACAGAAAATAATATAAAAACACACAGAGGCTAAACAGCATATGTCTAAATAATCAAGAGATCATAGAAGAAATCAACCAGGAAATAATAAAAAAAAAAATCTAGAAAGAAACAAAAATGAAAAGATGACAAGCCAAAGTCTATGGCATGCAGCAAAAATGGTGATAAGATGGAAATTTATAAAAATAAAAGTTTACCTCAAGAAATGAGAAAAAAAATCAATAATAAAATGTAATCTTACAACTAAAGCAAAAAGAAGAACAATAATAATAATAATAAAACCCTGGAGTTATCAGAATGAAATAAATCATAAAGATCAGAGCTGAAGTAAATGAAAAAAATATGAAGGAAACAATAGGAAAGATCAATAAAATTAAAAACTGGTTCTTTGAAAGATAATATTGACAAACCATTAGTCAGAGTCATCAAGAGAAAAAGGGAGAAAACTTAAGTCAATAAAGTTAGAAATAAAAAATGAAAAGTTAGAACAAATAACACAGAAATACAAAGGATCATAAGAGACTACTTTGAGCAACTATATCCAATAAAATGGAAAACCTGGAAGAAATGAACAAATATTTAGAAAAGTGTAACCTTCCAAGACTGAACCAGGAAGAAATAGGAAGTATGAACAGAAAAATCACAAGCAATGAAATTAAAACTGTAACAAAAAAACTTCTACAAACAAAACCCCAGGACTTGATGACTTCATAGCTGAATTCTGTCAAACTTTTAGAGAAAGTTTATGCAGGTCAGGAAGCAACAGTTAGAACTGGACGTGGAACAATGGACTGGTTCCAAATAGGAAAAGGAGTATGTCAAGGCTGTATATTGTCACCCTGCTTATTTAATTTATATGCAGAGTACATCATGAGAAATGCTGGACTGGAAGAAGCACAAGCTGGAATCAAGATTGCCGGGAGAAATATCAATAACCTCAGATATGCAGATGACACCACCCTTATGCCAGAAAGTGAAGAGGAACTCAAAAGCCTCTTGATGAAAGTGAAAGTGGAGAGTGAAAAAGTTGGCTTAAAGCTCAACATTCAGAAAAAGAGGATCATGGCATCCGGTCCCATCACTTCATGGGAAATGGATGGGGAAACAGCATAAACAGTGTCAGACTTTATTTTTTTGGGCTCCAAAATCACTGCAGATGGTGATTGCAGCCATGAAATTAAAAGATGCTTACTCCTTGGAAGGAAAGTTATGACCAACCTAGATAGCATATTCAAAAGCAGAGACATTACTTTGCCAACAAAGGTCTGTCTATTCAAGGCTATGGTTTTTCCTGTGGTCTTGTATGGATGTGAGAGTTGGACTGTGAAGAAGGCTGAGCGTCGAAGAATTGATTCTTTTGAACTGTGGTGTTGTAGCAGACTCTTGCGAGTTCCTTGGACTGCAAGGAGATCCAACCAGTCCATTCTGAAGGAGATCAGCCCTGGGTTTTCTTTGGAAGGAATGATGCTAAAGCTGAAACTCCAATACTTTGGCCACCTCATGTGAAGAGCTGACTCATTGGAAAAGACTCTGATGTTGGGAGGGATTGGGGGCAGGAGGAGAAGGGGAGGACAGAGGATGAGATGGCTGGATGTCATCACTGACTCGATGGACGTGAGTCTGAGTTAACTCTGGGAGTTGGTGATGGACAGGGAGGCCTGGCGTGCTGTGATTCATGGGGTTGCAAAGAATCAGACACGACTGAGCGACTGAACTGAACTGAACTGAACACATATCCTGCTCAAACTCATTTAAAAAAATTGCAGAGGTGGGAGAGGGTGGGATGATTTCGGAGAATGTCATTGAAACATGTATAATATCATATAAGAAATGAATCACCAGTCCAGGTTTGATGCAGGATACAGGATGCTCGGGACAGGTGCACTGGGATGACCCAGAGGGATGGTATGGGGAGGGAGGTGGGAGGAGAGTTCAGGATGGGGAACACGTGTACACCTGTGGCAGATTCATGTTGATGTATGGCAAAACCAATACAATATTGTAAAGTAATTAGCCTCCAATTACAATAAATAAATCAAAAAAAATTCCTAGGCTTTCAAATGTGTATTCTCAACACTTGACCTTTAATGAACTTTTCTTCCTTTTTAGATAAGCTAAGAACAGCTGTGCACTCTAGCATGAGTCACCCAGGTCACAATTCCCTGTTGATTTTGTAATAAAATGCTGCTGAACAAAAAGAAAAAATTGCAGAGGGAGGAACACAGACCAAGTAATTCAATAAGGCTGAAAGCTTATGGTGAATGATGTTGGACTCATGATCTCTGAAGATTTAGCTTCAGGATCAGGGACCAGGCTTGATCACTCAAGAGCTTTTGTGTAGCAGAGTTTTATTGAAGTGAAAAGGGACAGAGAAAGCTTCATCAGAAGGGGGACAGAGAGTCCCCCCCTCACTAGTCTAAGCAAGGGAGCTATATACTTTTTGAAATTGGTTATTACAATAAATCAAAAGAATGTCCCAGGGTTGTAAATATCTTACCAGACCCACTCCCATAATATACATTTTAAGATAACAGGATTAGTCAGAAGGTTCTCAAAAAGGAGAAAACTTGTCCTCAAGCATGATACATTGTTGTTATATAATCCTTACTAAGACTAAGGAATGTAGAAAAAAAAAAAAGTTTTTTCTTTTCTCCTCCTTGAGAATTCCAGACCCTTATCTCCTCCTTGAGAGCCCCAGACTCCTTTCTCCTCCTCCTTGAGGAACCCGGACTTCTTATGAACCTGCCTATTGACTCTCTCAGCCCCTCCTTTTCTTTTAGGAGAATTATGTTGCCAACTGAAAGGGGCATTGTTTTCATTCCATAACTACTTCCTGCTCTGAGGGCCATTGTCTCTAAATTGTTGAGACAACATATTCTCCTAAACCTCATATTGAGGGTCTCTAATCCAGGGGCCCCAAGTAATAGTTGGAGGAGGCTGTGACACTCGTAGGAGCCTGGGCAACCATTTGTAACGTAAAAGCTTTCAGATGGTTAGAAACATCCAGTTATACATTTACAGATGCAGGGATCAAACAGTAAAAACAGAACATTAGAATTATTATGATTAAGATAGTTTTCCACCATGGGAAGCTAGTTAATGTTTCTCAAAGTGAGGTGACTGAGGCTTCAGGAGAATCCATAGCTTGAATAATTTTGTTCATGTGTTTAGTAAACTGAGTAACATTAGTATTCATATCTGGTATATATGTACAGCATTGGGTATGAATAATAGCACAAGTTTCTCCTTGTGCAGCCAATAGAATATCTCAGGCCAATCTGTTTTGTAAAACCAGCTTTCTAATTTGTATTTGTTCTGTGTTAAGGGCTGAAATAGCTTTTTGAGAATCTTGTTAAGCCCGTTGAGTAAAGTTAGAGCATGAACTCATAGCATAACACCTGTAGTTCTCAGAGAAAGAACAAATATTGCAGCCAGATAATCATACCAGTGAAACACAGACTTTGCCCAATTAGTTTTAAGGTATGGAAGATTAGCAGGCTTCTCTGGAAACTCTGAAAATATGAAGCCATGAGTAAAAGCTAGACCTAGGGTTCATATCCCTATCCAGCCAGGGGGAAGCCACACCCATAGATAAGAGCCACATATCCAGTAGGTCCCGTTTGGAGCAAACCAGCATGACTGAGGGGTCCAGTCCCAATCAGTGTCTGGCCAGGCAAAAGGATGACCTGAACTAGGACTGAAAAACACAGGAATGATTACATTGCATATTTATTGAGGCCAAAAAGTCCTAATTGTTTCCAGTCATTATAATTAAGTTGTCAGCTAACTTCCATGGATGGCTCTGTTAGTTCCCAGCATATAGGAGCGTTAGATTGTAGGTGTCCCTTTTCAGGAGTTAGCTATATGGCCTCATCCCATATTTGATAAGCATCAGGTAGAAAACCACCAGATCTAGACCCATTCACTTTCTTATGTACAGCAAAATAGTCATTAAACCAAGTTAAAACATAATCAGAATTAAAAGTTACATTATGTGCATAGTTACATCAGTCCATCTTAAGATTGCTAGATGTCATTGGATCAAGAAGAGGCATCACATATGATTGCTGTTGGGGAACGTATGCACAGAGTTGAAGAAAGTCCTTTCCTTGAAATGGAGAAGCCCACCATGGGAATCCTTCAGTAGATGAGGAGGAGGATCGGTCCACAGACCCAGAAATTAGACAGATAATGGAGGCTGGGTCAGGGCTCACCTCCCAGAGTTCTCATAATGTCTGTTGAAAGCTGAAAGCTCACATAATTAATTCTAAGGCTTTAGGATCTACGACAATATCTGTGTGCAAAAACAGTCTGTCATA
This sequence comes from Bubalus kerabau, assembly GCF_029407905.1. Lineage (NCBI taxonomy): Eukaryota > Metazoa > Chordata > Mammalia > Artiodactyla > Bovidae > Bubalus > Bubalus kerabau. Next base: position 86,999,438 of record NC_073647.1, read on the forward strand.
GAGACAGTCCCTTCTTTTTAGGGGCAGTTCAAGACATCATTAAAGCTATGGGTGTAACTTTAAACCAACTTTCTTGTGTTTCTTTCTATGCACATTTCTCTTAATAATGTCATTAGCATTTTCTACCTTTCCTGAAGATTGGGGTCTCCAGGAACAGTGGAAGTGATATTCTATTTCTAGAGCTGTTGACATCCCTTGAGTTACAGCAGCTTTAAAGGCATAGCCATTGTTTCTCTGGAGGCTCTGTGGCAGCCCAAATCCGGGAATAATTTCATGGATTAAATTTTTTATAACTTCCTTAGCCTGTTCATTACAGCAGGGATAGGCCTCAATCCATCCAGTAAGTGTCCACCCAGACCTGTAAGCAAGAAAATCCATTTGTTTTTGGCATTAGAGTAAAAGGAACCACAGCCTCATTTATTATTCATAAACCTTGAACTAGTCTCTATTTATCATTTTACTTTTTCACACCCAAAATAGGAGTGGTGTATGGACTATTACAGGAAGTTAATAGCCTCTGTTCCTTTAAATTTTCAATGATGAGTTTTAACCCTTAGCCTCAGGCTTTAGTGGGTACTGCTTTTGATGTGGAACTATGTGGGAGTCTTTGAGCTTGATAATGACAGCAACAGCATTTTGTACTCGAGCCACAGTTTTTCCATCAGCCCACACTTTAGGATTTACATTTTGTTCAATTAATGGGAGAGAAAGAGTAGGCTCCATATTCATGAAAACAGAGGCCACACCCAGCTTGGACCTTGCTCAGTATATCCCTCTCTGAAATGGGTGAGGGAGACTCTGGCACAATTAGAAACTCATGAGAAAACAGCATAAGAGTCCTTGTTGCAGCTTAAAAGACAACTGAAACAATAACATTTGGCTCATCCAGACAGCCACATTAAGGTAGTCGATCAGGAGGAAAGCAGACCAGGGGCTTCAGTGAGCACAGAGAAAGTTGCCCCAGTGTCCAAAATAAAATCAACTGATTGGCCCCCACAGTTATTAATACTTGGGGTTCCTCAGGTGTAATTAGGATGGGAGCTTGTGTGGGGACCCCTAGGCACCTTCAGTCCCAATTGCCTTGAGAGTCCAACCACTGGGCCTATGTCTTGGAGGGCAGTCTATCCTCATGTATGGTTCTTTACAGACCAGACATGGAGCAGGGTTAGCTTAGGAGGGTTAGCCCCTCCTTTCCACAGTAATAACAAGTCCATCCCTTATCACCTGGGTCCCTCTGGGCATTTTTCCTCAGGCTGTTTCAGAGTGTATCTAACAGCCGTGCTGGGGCTTCAATCTTTGCCTGGTTCTTTTTTGCCTTTTATTTTCCTCCTCATATTCTCTATCATAATATACTGTCTGAGCCAGCTGCAACAGTTTTTCTAAAGACTGATTCAGTCCAAACGCCTGTTTTAGTAGCTTACAGTAGATGGCTGGAGACAACTGAGTGATAAATCTATCTTTGAAGATTATTTCTCCCTCTGAGTTTTCCGAATCAATGACAGTAAACTTGTGGAGAGCCTCCAGTCTATCCAGGAATTTACTAGGAGTTTATCCCTGTTCTATGTCAGCCAACTTAGCATAATTTTAAAGTCTTAGTGTGCACTCACTTGAGTCCTTGAAGAATACATCTGACAAAGTGGCTCTGTTATGAAAACTGCTTTACTCCCAGTAGGAAGGAGGGCTATTTCGTGTTCCCTCTTTCCCCTTGCCTCACATTCAAGCCTTTTATCTCCAAAAGTAGTAACTTTCCCCAGAACTCAAGCTCTCCAGTCAGGAGTCAGCAGCACCTGTCCCAAGACATACTTTACATATCTCCAAGTAAGGTCAGGTCATAAAGTCAGTCTTGTAGAGGCTTCTATGTACTTTTTGGATCCTCTAAATAGTCTCGGCCACAATTGGGACTGCTTGAATTTCTACTGAGACTGAGGAAACCTCTTCTGGAAGGGTGCCCTGATTCTCAGCCTGTTCAGTTGGGAACCCTGGATACTGGGGCCAAGTAAGAGGACAGGAGTCAGCTGTAGGTTTCACACCCAAATCTGCACCCTTAAGACACAAGTCTGGCATGTTCTGCAGAGAGATAAAGAGCAACATATATGGCACTTATAACTATTTCTCTTGTTTTCTACAGAATTGGTATAATTGTAAAACAGTATTATAATTAAGAGACCCTTCAACTAGCCAGTGTTCCTCATCTTCCAAAGGATACTGTGGCCATTAAGTATCACAGAAGAAGATCAGGTGTGCCTTTTTTTAAAATTTGGGGATCAAACTTGTCTTAGTTTTATTTTATTTTATTTTTTTGGAATACATTTTAAAGGAGTGGTTCTGGAACTATTAGCTCCCATCCGTAAGAGGGAAAAAAACAACATCTACAGCTGTGGTTTTCTTTCCACAGGAAGCATCCCTCCCTGCTCTAGATGGGGGCATATACAGACTTTCCACCTAAGTTTTCCTTTCCTGGTTGGACTTAGTCTGTCCCTTACTGACACAAGTGCCTTACTTGTCCCTCCCAGTTCTATCACTGAGGTGGGGTGGAGATGCATCAGAGGTAGACCTAATGGTATCCCAGATTGATTTTCAGTTCCTTACCACCAAGACCTTTGATTTGCCCTTTTCCTCTGATGCCACCCGGGGTGGAGCAGAGTAGCTCTCTGGAATGTTTCCCAAGCTAGGACTACTATAGGAAGCATCCATGTTCTGTATGCCTACACACATTCCTGAGTACAGTCCTGATCACAGTAGAAGCAGTGAGTCATAAAGGGATAAACAACAACCAAGACGTCCCTTCTGAGTGTCACCACACCAGTATATGTGATAGCAAAAGAGATTGGTCAGTGAGCAAAAAGTGATTTTTGCCCTCAAGATACTAAGGCTAATATTTCCAGTTCATTTCCACAGCTTCCACAAAAGAAATATCTAAGGAGTTGAGACAGAAGCCAAGAGCTTTCTCTGGTCTGCCGAGAGCTAGCACTACCAAAGGAAGAAGCCCACTACACTTCCAATCTGACCAGATCCTGCAATGCCCGATCTGTGTCCTTAAAAACCTAATGGTCAACAGCAATGCTTGTATCCACACAGATCAGAAGCACAGCCATGACAAAGATTCACTTTCAGGTTGGGGGCCCTTGAGGCAGACAGCCAAGAGAGTGGCCTCTAGCTTAAGAGACGGTCCTGAAGCTAGAGCTCCGCTTCACTCCCAAACATGCTCTTGCAACTTTCAGCTCCTAGCAAGGCTAGGTGCTTCCATACAGGGGGTCTAAGTAAAAGTACACATTAACGGCATGGATCACCAGTCCCTAGAGAGTCTATGAACCGACAGAGTAGGTTAGTAGTTCTAATTCCCCCCACAGTTATGAAATGGTCAAAGAGACCAGTAAAAGGAGACTGAGAAAAGGAAGTTCAGTCCACATGCTTTGCCCATTTCTGGCCTCTCCCTTCAAAGGGATATTGGGTGTCTCTTGGCATTGGCAGGTCGGTATAAAGCCCCTGACAAGGATCCCCTTTCTGGGACTGCCTTCAGTCATCACAAAGCACCATGAAACCAGAGAGAAGGGCTCATTTCTTGCTTTGAGCACGGCATGCCATTCATTCACACAAACACACTATAGAGTTAGTAAAGCAAAGCAGAAAACGTGTATAGTGAGAAAGCAGAGAGGCTAGAGCTCTGAGTGTTCTTACCTTGTGCTGAAGATCCTGGATGAGCCCCCAAGATGATAGCTTATGGTGAAGGATATTGGATTTGTGATCTCCAAAGAAGAAGATTTAGCTTTGGAACCAGGGACCAGGCTTGATCGGTCAAGAGCTTTTGTATACCGGAGTTTTATTAAAGTGAAAGGGGACAGAGAAAGCTTCTGGCATAGACATCAGAAGGGGGATGGAGAGTGCCCCCCTCGCTAGTTTTAGCAAGGGAGTGATATACTTTTTTTTACTGGTTATTACAATAAATCAAAAGAATGTCTCAAAGTTGTAAAGATCTTACTAGACCCACTGCCATAGTATACATTTTAAGATAACAGGATTAATCAGAAGGTTCTCAAGGAGAAACTTGTCCTCAAGCAGGATACATTGTTGTTATATAATCTTTACTAAGACTAAGGAATGTAGAAAAAAAAAAAAAAAAAAAAAACTTTGTCCTTTCCTCCTCCTTGAGAATTCCAGACATGTATTTCCTCTTCAAGAGCCCCAGACCCCTTTCTCCTCATCCATAGGGACCCCGGACTTCTTATCAACGTGCCTAGGAATTGACTCTCTCAAGGCCACCATCACCCTGATATCAAAACCAGACAAATATATCACATTGGGGCCGTCCTAAGATGGCAGAGGAATAGGACGGGGAGACCACTTTCTCCCCCACAAATTCATTGAAAGAACATTTGAACACTGAGAAAATTCCACAAAACAACTTCTGAATTCTGGCAGAGGGCACCAGGCACCCAGAAAGGCAGCCCATTGTCTTCGAAATGAGGTAGGACAAACTATAAACGATAAAAAGAGAAACAAAAGTGTTAGGGATGGAGACCCATCCCGGGAGGGAGTTGTAAAAGAAGAGAAGTTTCCAAACACCAGAAAACCCTTTCACCGGTGGGTCTGTGGGGAGCTTTGGAATCTCAGAGGGCAACATAACTGGGAGGAAAAATAAATGAATAAATAAAACCCACAGATTACATGCCTAATGGCAACTCCCAGCACTAGTATCCACACCAGCAACCGGGGGCTGAACAGGGAGGCACAGGCTGCACTTCTTAGGGTAAGGACCAGGCCTGAATGCCCTGAGGGCATTCTGAGGGAGCTAATGTGAGATAGCAAGCTAAACTGTGGGATAGCCAGAAAGAGAGAGAAAAAAAGAGAGAGAGAGAGAAATTTCCCACAAAAAGCCCTAACCTAAGGCATTGCTGGCCCTGCTCACAGAACAAAGGACTGAGTGAATACCAGAAGAGAGTTAGCCGGCAGCAAAGCAGCCCATCTCCTGCCAGAGGCAGGAAGGCAGGCGGGCAACAGCCAGCTGGAAAGGTGCAATCTAGGCCCCAGAGATGGCATTCTCTAACCAAACTGTGAGCAGGCTCCCAGTTGCTAACCAAATCTTCCTGGGATCCTGGACTGTTCACATCCACCAGGAGGGTTGCAGCCAGAGATCAGCTCCCCAGAAGAGACACACAGTGCACCTGAGATGGCACTCCCACTGCTCACCCAGGAAACTGAGCAGCTGGGGCTGGGGAGGCCATTAGATGCACCACACCTGGGGAGTGTGCGCTCAGCAAGCACCTGGTAGCCTGAGTTACTCGGACTTGGGAAGGACATAAAACACAGGCTCAACCAAGTCTGCACATTTGTGGAGTACCCGAGAACCTGAACCTTAGCAGCTAAAACCTGGGAAGTGAGTTCAAACCAGGGCCTGCTTTACACAGTTCCCCTGCAGAGCAACCTGGAGCCTGAGAAGTGTAGACTGGGAATGTACACACACCATGAGTGGGGGCAAACCCAGTGTGGCTGAGACACTACGTGCGCTCCCCACACACGACAATGATATTTGTTTGCAGTGTTTCTCCCTCCCTACAGCATGATTGAACGAGTCAGCCTAAATAAGTGACCACCTTCACCCCCTTGTGTCAGGGCAGAAATTAGAAAATGAAGAGACATGCAAAAAGAAGACGCCAAAATAAACAGAGGGAACCTCTTTGGAAGTAACAGGTGCAACAGATTAAAATCCTGTAGTTAGCACCAACTACATAGGAAGGGGCCTATAGATCTTGAGAAGTATAAGCTGGAACAAGGAGCTCTCTGAAACTGAACAGAATCCACACTGCCCACAGCAGCTCCAGAGAAATTCCTAGATATATTTTTCAGTTCAGTTCAGTCGCTCAGTCATGTCCGACTCTATGTAACCCCGTGAACCGCAGCACGCCAGGCTTCCTTGTCCATCACCAAATCCCAGAGTTCACCCAAACACATGTCCAGTGAATCTGTGATAACATCCAACCATCTCATCCTCTGTCGTCCCCCTCTCTTCCTGCCCTCAATATTTCCCAGCACCAGGGTCTTTTCAAATGAGTCAGCTCTTCACATCAGGTAGCCAAAGTATTGGAGTTACAGCTTCAACGTAAGTCCTTCAAATGAAAACCCAAGACTGATTTCCTTTATGATGGACTGGTTGGAACTCCTTGCAGTCCAAGTGTCTCTCAAGAATCTTCTCCAACACCACAGCTCAAAAGCATAAATTCTTCGGTGCTCAGCTTTCCTTATTGTCCAACTCTCACATCCATACATGACCACTGAAAAACCATAGCCTTGACTAGATGGCCCTTTGTTGACAAAGTAATCTCTCTGCTTTTTAATATGCTGTCTAGGTTGGTCATAACTTTCCTTCCAAGGAGTAAGCGTCTTTTAATTTCATGGCTGCAGTAACCATCTGCAGTGATTTTGGAACCCAGAAAAATAAAGTTAACCACTGTTTCCACTGTTTCCCCATCTATTTTTCATGAATTGATGGCACTGGATGCTACAATCTTAGTTTTCTGAAAGTTGAACATTAAGCCAAACTTTTCACTCTCCTCTTTCACTTTCATCAAGAGGCTCTTTAGTTCTTCTTCACTTTCTGCCATAGTTCAGTTCAGTTCAGTCACTCAGTCATGTCTGACTCTTTGCAACCCCATGGGTTGCAGCATGCCAGGCATCCCTGTCCATCACCACTCCTGGAGATCACTCAAACTCACGTCCATCGAGTCAGTGATGCCATCCAGCCATCTCATCCTCTGTCGTCCCCTTCTCCTGCCAACTTTTCTGCCATAAGGGTGGTGTCATCTGCATATCTGAGGTTATTGATATTTCTCCCGGCAATCTTGATTCCAGCTTGTGCTTCTTCCAGCCCAGCATTTCTCATGATGTACTCTGCATAGAAGTTAAATAAGCAGGGTGACAATATACAGCCTTGACAGACTCCTTTTCCTATTTGGAACCAGTCTGTTGTTTCATGTCCAGTTCTAACTGTTGCTTCCTGACCTGAATATAGGTTTCTCAAGAGGCAGGTCAGGTGGTCTGGTATTCCCATCTTTTTCAGAATTTCCCACAGTTTATTGTGATCCACACAGTCAAAGGCTTTTGCATAGTCAATAAAGGAGAAATAGATGTTTTTCTGGAACTCTCTTTCTTTTTCCGTGTTCCAGCGGATGTTGGCAATTTGCTCTCTGGTTCCTCTGCCTTTTCTAAAACCAGCTTGGACATCTGGATATTCACAGTTCATTTAATGCTGAAGCGTGGCTTGGAGAATTTTAAGAATTACTTTACTAGCATGTGAGATGAGTGTGATTGTGCATTTGAGCGTTCTTTGGCATTCCCTTTCTGTGGGACTGCAATAAAAACTGAACTTTTCCAGTCCTGTGGCCACTGCTGAGTTTTCCAAATTTGCTGGCATACTGAGTGCAGCACTTTCACAGCATCATCTTTCAGGATTTGAAATAGGTCAACTGGAATTTCATCACCTCCACTAGCTTTGCTCGTAGTGATGCTTCATAAGGCCCACTTGACTTCACATTCCAGGATGTCTGGCTCTAGGTGAGTGACCACATAATAGTGATTATCTGTGTCATGAAGATCTTTTCTGTACAGTTCTTTGGTGTATTATATTTTTACTATTATAATTTTTAATTTTTTTTTAAATTTTAAGTCCTCTATTATTCCTTTATTTTTTATTTCCAAAATCTACTATTACCTTGTAAAAAAAGACCCTATTTCTAAAGCAAACTCCATATATATTTTTTATAATTTTTGTGATTTTTTTTTTAATATTGTATTTTTTAAAGTCTAACGTCTAGTCTAGATTTTTAATCTTTGCCTTTTGGATTTTTTTTTTTTTTTCAAATTTTTACCTTTAATTTTTTACCTATAATCCAAACTCCAGTACCCATTTTTACTTAGGAGTGTGAATACTGGCTTGGTTGCCCTTTCCCCCTTTTGACTCTCCTTTATCTCTCCTAGGTTACCTCTATCTCCTCCCTCCACCTTCTCTTCTCTACCCAACTCTGAATCTCTTTGGGTATTCCAGGCTGTGGAAAACACTTAGGGAACTGATTACTGGCTAGATCTGTCTCTCTTCTATTGACTGCCCCTTTTCTCCTCCTGGTCACCTCTATCTCCTTCCTCCCTCTTCTCTTCTCTGTGTAACTCCGTAGCCCTCTCTGGGTGTTCTAGGCTGCGGAGAACACATAAGGATTTGATTAATGGCTAGATGGCTCTCTCCTCTTTTGATTTCTCCTCTTGTCCTCCTGTTCACCTCTGTCTCCCACCTCCCTCTTCTCTTCTCTGTGTAACAGTGAAGCTTTCTGGGTGTCCCTCATTGCAGAGAATATTTTCTCATTAACCTATATGCTTTATCATTGGTGCTGTATGGATGGAGAATTCTTGAGGCTACTGTAAGAATAAGACTGAAAACTATAGGCAGGAAGCTTTTGTCCAAAACCTGAGAACAATTCAGCACCACCAAACCAGCGTTTCAACAAATTTTAAAGGATCTTCCTTAGACAGGAAACAGAAAAGGTGTATAAACTCGAACCGAGAACAACAAAGTAAATGGCAACAGGATAATACTTATCAATCATTACCTTAAATGCAAATTGGTTGAATGCCCCAACCAAAAGACAAAGACTGGCTGAACGGATACAAAAATAAGACCCCTGTATATGCTGTCTTCAAGAGACCCACCTCAAAGCAAGGGAAACATACAGACTAAAAGTGAAGGGCTGTAAAAAGTTATTTCACAGAAATGGAAAACAAAAGAAAGCAGGAGTAGCAATACTCATATCAGGTAAAATAGACTTTGAAATAAAGGCTGGGAAACGAGACAAAAAAGGACACTAAATAATGATCAAAAGAGACACTGATGTATAGAACAGTCTTATGGACTCTGTGGGAGAGGGAGAGGGTGGAAAGATTTGGGAGAATGTCATTGAAACATGTAAAATATCATGTATGAAACGAGTCACCAGTCCAGGTTCGATGCACGATACTGGATGCTTGGGGCTGGTGCACTGGGACGACCCAGAGGGATGGAATGGGGAGGGAGGAGGGAGGAGGGTTCAGGATGGGGAACACATGTATACCTGTGGCGGATTCATTTTGATATTTGGCAAAACTAATACAGTTATGTAAAGTTTAAAAATAAAATAAAATTAAAAAAATAAATAAATAATGATCAAAGGATCAATCCAAGAAGAAGATATAGCAATTATAAATATATATGCACCCAACATAGGAGCACCACAATATGTAAGGCAAATGCTAGCAAGTATGAAAGGATAAATTAACAGTAACACAATAATAGTAGAAGACTTTAATACCCCACTCACACCTATGGATAGATCAACAAAACAGAACATTAGCAAGGAAATACAAACTTTAAATGATACAATGGACCACTTAGACCTAATTGATATCTATAGGATATTTCACCCAAAAACAATGAATTTCACCTTTTTCTCAAGTGTACATGGAACCTTCTCTAGGATAGATCACATCCTGGGCCATAAATCTAGCTTTGGTAAATTCAAAAAAATTGAAATCATTCCAAGCATTTTTCTGACCACAAGACAGTAAGATTAGATGTCAATTACAGGAAAATAAACTATTAAAAATTCCAACATATGGAGGCTAAACAACACGATTCTGAATAACTAACAAATCTCAGAAGAAATAAAAAATGAAATTAAAATATGGATAGTAACAAATGAAAAGGAAAACACAACAACCCAAAAGCTATGGGACACTGTAAAAACAGTGTTAAGGGAAAGGTTCATAGCAATACAGGCTTACCTCAAGGAACAAGAAAAAAGTCCAATAAATAACCTAACTCTACACCTAAAACAACTAGAAAATGAAGAAATGAAGAACCCTAGCATTACTAAAAGGAAATAAATCATAAAAATAGGTTAGAAATAAATGCAAAAGAAACAAAAGAGACCATAGTAAAGAAACCTAAGTCAAAGACCATAGTCAAAAAACCTAAAAGCTGGTTCTTTGAGAAGATAAATAAAATTGAAAAACCATTAGCTAGACTCATCAAGAAACAAAGGGAAAAGAATCAAATCAACAAAATTAGAAGTGAAAATGGAGAAATCACAACAGACAACACAGAAATACAAAGGATCATGAGACTACTATTAGCAACTATATAACAATAACATGGACAACTTGGAAGAAATGGACAAATTCTTAGAAAAGTATACCTTTCCAAAACTGAACATGGAACAAATAGAAAATCTTAACAGACTCATCACAAGTGCAGAAATCGAAACTGTAGTCATAAATCTTCCAACAAACAAAAGCCCAGGTCCAGATGGCTTCACAGCCGAATTCCACCAAAAATTTAGAGAAGAGCTAACACCCATCCTACTCAAACTCTTCCAGAAAATTGCAAAGGAAGGTAAACTTCCAAACTCATTCTATGAGGTCAAGAACACCCTAACACCAAAACCAGACATAGATGACACAAAAAAAGAAAACTACAGGCCAATACCACTGATAAACATAGATGCAACAATGCTTAACAAAATCCTATCAAATGAAATCCAAAAACATATGAAAAAGATCACACATCATGACCAAGTGGGGTTTATCCCAGGGAGGCAAGGAGTTTTTAATATCATCAAATCAATCAATATCATACACCACATTAACAAATTGAAAGACAAAAAACATATGATTATCACAATAGATACAGAGAAAGCTTTTGACAAAATTCAACAACCATTTATGATAAAAAAAAAAAAAACAACCTTCAGAAACAAGGAATAGTAGAAACATACCTCAACATAATATAAGCTATATATGACAAACCCACAGTGAACGTTATCCTCAATAGTGAATACTTGAAAGCATTTCCTGTAAAGTCAGGAGCAAGACAAGGGTGACCACTCTCATCACTACTATTCAACATAGTTTGGAAGTTTTGGCCATAGCAATCATATCAGAAAAGGAAATAGAAGGAATCCAGATTGGAAAAGAATAAGTAAAACTCTCACTATTTGCAGATGACATGATCCTCTACATAGAAAACCCTAAAGACTCCACTGGAAAATTACTAGAGCTAATCAATGAATATAGTAAAGTTGCAGGATATAAAATCAAAACACAGTAAGCCCTTGCATTCCTATACACTAACAATGAGAAAACAGAAAGATAAATTAAGAAATCAAGTCAATTCACTGATGCAAAGAAAAGAATAAAATACTTAGGAATAAATCTACCTAAAGAAACAAAATACCTATATATAGAAAACTATAAAACACTGGTGAAAGAAATCAAAGAGCACACTAATAGATGGAGAAATATACCATGTTCATGGATCAGAAGAATCAATAGAGTGAAAATGAGTATACTACCCAAAGCAATTCATAGATTCAATTCAATTCCTATCAAGCTACCAATGGTATTTTTCACAGAGCTAGAACAAATAATTTCACAACTTGTATGGAAATACAAAATCCATTGAATAGCCAAAGCAATCTTGAGAAAAAAGAATGGAACTGGAAGAATCAACCTGCCTGACTTCAGGCTCTACTACAAAGCTACACTCATCAAGACAGTATGGTACTGGCACAAAGACAGAAATATAGATCAATGGAACAAAATAGAAAGCCCAAAGATACATCTACACACCTACGGACACCTTATCTTTAACAAAGGAGGCAAGAATATACAGTGGAGAAAAGACAATCTCTTTAACAAGTGGCGCTGGGAAAACTGGTCAACCACTTGTAAAAGAATAAAACTAGAACATTTTCTAATACCATACACAAAAATAAACTCAAAATGAATTAGAGATCTATATGTAAGACCAGAAACTCTAAAACTCCTAGTGGAAAACATAGGCAAAACTCTCTCCGACATAAATCACAGCAGGATCCTCTATGACCCACCTCCCATAGTAATGGAAATGAAAGCAAAAATAAACAAATAGGACCTAATTAAACTTAAAAGCTTTTACATAATGAAGGAAGCTATAAGCAAGGTGAAAAGACAGCCTTCAGAATGGGAGAATGTAATAGCAAACGAAGCAACAGCCAAAGAATTATTCTCAAAAATATACAAGCAACTCCTGCAGCTCAATTTCAGAAAAATAAATGACCCAATCAAAAAATAGGCCAAAGTACTAAACAGAGTTTCTCCAAAGAAGACATACAGATAGCTAACAAACACTTGAAAAGAGTGCTCAACATCACTCATTATCAAAGAAATGAAAATCAAAACCACAATGAGGTACCATCTCACGCCAGTCAGAATGGATGCTATCCAACAGTCTACAAACAATTAATGCTGGAGAGGGTGTGGAGAAAAGGGAATCGTCTTACACTCTTGGTGGGCATGCAATCTAGTACAGCCACTATGGAGAACAGTATGGAGATTTCTAAAAAAAAAAAAAAAAAACAAAAAACAAAAAACAAACAAACAAAAAAAACTGGAAATAGAACTGGCATATGACCCAACAATCCCCCCACTGCTAGGCATATACACAGAGGAAACCAAAATTGAAAGAGACATATGTACCCCAATGTTCATTACAGCACTGTTTAAAATAGCCAGGACATGGAAACAACCTAGATGTCCATTAGCAGATAAATGCATAAGAAAGCTGTGGTACATATACACAATGGAATATTACTCAGCCATTAAAAAGAATACATTTGAATCAGTTCTAATGAGGTGGATGAAATTGGAGCCTATTATACAGAGTGATGTAAGCCAGAAAGAAAAACACCAATACAGTATAAAAAATTCATATATCTGGAATTTAGAAAGATGGGACGATGACCCTATATGCGAGACAGCAAAAGAGACCCAGATGTATAGAACAGTCTTTTGGACTCTGTGGGAGAAATCAAGGGTGCAATGATTTGAGAGAATAGCATTGAAACACGTATATTATCATATGTGAAACAGTTCGCCAGTCCAGATCTGATGAATGAAACAGAGTGCTCAGGGTTCATGCACTGGGATGACCCTGAGGGATGGGATGGGGAGGGAGGTGGGAGGGGCATTCAGGATGGGGAACACATGTACATCTAGTGCTGATTCATGTCAATGTATGGAAAAAATAACTACAATATTGTAAAGTAATTAGTCTCCAATTAAAATAGAAAAAAAATATATCACATTAAAAAAAATTACATGCAAATATCACTGATGAGCATAGATGTAAAATTCCTCAACAAAATTCTAGCAAACAAAATCCAATAACACATTAAAAGGATTATAGACCATGATCAAGTAGGGTTTATCGTAAGGGTGCAAGAATTCTTCAATGTATGTAAATCAAACAATGAGATACATCATATTAACAAATGGCAAGGTGAAAACAATATGATCATCTCAGCAGATGCAAAGAAAGCTTTCAACAAAATTCAACACCTATTTGTGATTAAAAAAAAAAAAACACCCCAGAAAATCAGCATAGAATGAAACTACCTCAATATAATAAAGTCCATATACAACAAAGCCACAGGGAGCATTATTCCCAACAGTGAAAACCTGAAAGGCATTTCCTCTAAGATCATTAGCAAGGCAAATGTGGCCAGTCTTACCACTATTATTCAATATGGTTTTGGAATTCTTAGCCAAAGCAATCAGAGAAGAAAAAGAAAAGGAGTCAAAACGGAAAAAGAATTTAAATCTCTCACTGCTTGCAGGTGACAGAATACTATGCATAGAAAACTCTGAAGATAACAGTAGACAATTGCTAGAGCTAATCAATTAAGTTGCAGGATACAAAAGTCATACAGAGAAATCTCTTTCATTCCTATACACAAACAATGCAATATCAGGAAAAAAGGAAGCAATCCCATTCACTATTGCAACAGCAACAAAAAATAAAATAATTAGAAATAGACCTACCTAGAGACAACAGACATACCTGCAGAAAACTATAAGACAGCAATGAGAGAAATCAAAGATCGCACAAACTGACAGAGTGATATACCATGTTATTGGATTGGAAGAATCAATATTGTAAAATAACCATACAAGCCAAAGTAATCTACAGATTCAGTGCAATCCCCAGCAAATTACCAACAGTACTTTTCACAGAACAAATAATTTCACAGTTTGTATGGAAACACAAATGAACCTGACTAGCCAAAGCAACCTTAAGACAGAAAAATGGAGCTGAAGGATTTAACATTTCTGACTTCAGACTATACTACAAAGCTACAGTCATCAAAACAACATGATACTGGCACAGAATGGAAATATAGATCAATGGAACCAGATTGAAAGCCCAGAAATTAATCCATGCTTGTCTGGACACCTTATCTTTGACATAAGAGGCAAGAAAATACATTGTAGAAAAGATAGCTTCTTCAATAAATGGTGCTGGGAAAACTGGAGAGTTACATGTAAAAGAATGAAATTAGGACATGGATTATAGACGTAAATGCTGAATGTAAGACCATGTGTAAGAAACTAGAAAACTCTTAGAGTAGAACATAGACAGAACACAATTTGATGCAAATTGAAGCATGATCCTCTCTTATCCACCTCCTAGAGTAACAGAAATAAAAAAATAAACAAATGGTGTCTAATTAAACTTAAAAGTATTTACACAGCAAAGGAAACTATAAACAAGATGATAGACAAACTTCAGAATAGAAGAAAATAATTGCAAACCAAACAAATGACAAAGGATTAATCTCCAAAGTATATAAGTAGTTCATGCAGGATTATCAGAAAAACAAATAACCCAATCAAAAAAATTGGCAGAAGGTATTTTTTTTTTCCAGTAGTCATGTATGGATGTTAGAGTTGGATTATACAGAAAGCTGAGCTCCAAAGAAATGATGCTTTGAACTGTGGTGCTGGAGAAGACTCTTGAGAGTCCCTTGGACTGCAAGGAGATACAACCCATCAATCCTAAAGGAAATCAGTCCTGAATATTCATTGACAGGATTGACGCTGAAGCTGAAGCTCCAATAATTTGACCAACTTATACAAAGAATTGATTCATTGGAAAAGACCTTGATGCTGGGAAAGATTCAAGGCCGGAGGAGAAGGGGACAACAGAGGATGAGATGGTTGGATGGCATCACTGACTCGATGGACATGAATTTGAGCAAGTTCTGGGAGTTGGTGATGGACAGAGAAGCCTGGCATGCTACAGTCCATGGGGTTGCAAAGAGTCAGATATGACTGACTGACTGAACTGAACTGAACTGAAGACCTAAACAGACACTTTTCTAAGGAAGACATACTGATGGCCAAAAAACACATGTCCAACATCATTCATTGTTCAGTTCAGTTCAATTCAGTCGCTCAGTCGTGTCTGACTCTTTGCAACCCCATGGATTGTAGCATGCAAGGCTTCCCTATCCATCATCAACTCCCAGAACTTGCTCAAATTCATCTCCATCAAATCAGTGATGCCATCCAACCATCTCATCCTCTGTCGTCCCCTTTTCCTCCTGCCTCCAATCCGTCCCAGCATCAGAGTCTTTTCCAATGAGTCAAATCTTTGCATGAGGTGGCCAAAGTACTGGAGCTTCAGCTTTAGCATCATTCCTTCCAAAAAAATCCCAGGACTGATCTCCTTCAGAATGGACTGGTTGGATGTCCTTGCAGTCCAAGTGACTCTCAAGAGTCTTTTCCAAAACCACAGTCAAAAGCATCAATTCTTTGGCACTCAACTTTCTTCACAGTTCAACTCTCACATCCATACATGACCACTGGAAGAACCATAGCCTTGACTAGACAGACATTTGTTGGCAAAATAATGTCTCTGCTTTTGAATATGCTATCTAGGTTGGTCATAACTTTCCTTCCAAGGAGTAAGCATTTTTTAATTTCATGGCTGCAGTCACCATCTGCAGTGATTTTGGATCCCAAAAAAATAAAGTCTGACACTGTTTCCCCATCTATTTGCCATGAAGTGATAGGACCAGATTCCATGATCTTCATTTTCTGAATGTTGAGCTTTAAGCCAACTTTTTCACTCTCCACTTTCACTCTCATCAAGAGGCTTCTTAGTTCCTCTTCACTTTCTTCCATAAGGGTGGTGTCATCTGCATAACTGAGGTTATTGATATTTCTCCCGGCAATCTTGATTCGAGCTTGTCCTTCTTCCCGTCCAGCGTTTCTCATGATGTCCTCTGCATAGAAGTTAAATGAGCAAGGTGACAATATACACCCTTGATGTACTCCTTTTCTATTTGGAACCAGTCTGTTGTTCCATGTCCAGTTCTAACTGTTGCTTCCTGACCTGCATACAGGTTTCTCAAGAGGCAGGTCAGGTGGTCTGGTATTCCCATCTCTTTCAGAATTTTCCACAGTTTATTGTGATCCACACGGTCAAAGGCTTTGGCATAGTCAATAAAGGAGAAATAGATATTTTTTCTGGAACTCTCTTGCTTTTTCCATGATCCAGCTGATGTTGGCAATTTGATCTCCGGTTCCTCTGTCTTTTCTAAAACCAGCTTGAACATCTGGAAGCTTACAGTTCACGTACTGCTGAAGCCTTGCTTGGAGAATTTTGAGCATTACTTTACTAGCATGTGAGATGAGTGCAATTGTGCGGTAGTTTGAGCATTCTTTGGCACTGCCTTTCTTTGGGATTGGAATGCAACCTGACATTTTCCAGTCCTGTGGCCACTGCTGAGTTTTCCAAATTTGCTGGCATATTGAGTGCAGCACTTTCACAGCATCATCTTTCAGGATTTGAAATAGCTCAACTGGAATTCCATCACCTCCACTAGCTTTGTTCTTGGTGATGCTTTCTAAGGCCCACGTGACTTCACATTCCAGGATGTCTGGCTCTAGGTGAGTGATCACACCATCGTGATTATCTGTGTCATGAAGATCTTTTTTGTACCTTTCTTCTGTGTATTCCTGCCACCTCTTATTAGTATCTTCTGCTTCTGTTAGGTCCATACCATGTCTGTCCTTTATCAAGCCCATCTTGCATGAAATGTTCCTTTGATATCTGTGATTTTCTTGAAGAGATCTCTAGTCTTTCCCATTCTGTTTTTTTCCTCTATTTCTTTGCCTTGATCACTGAGGAAGCTTTCTTATCTCTTCTTGCTATTTTTTCTGCATTCAGATGCTTATATCTTTCCTTTTCTCCTTTGCTTTTCACTTCTATTCTTTTCACAGCTATTTGTAAGTTCTCCCCAGACAGCCATTTTACTTTTTTGCATTTATTTTTCTTGGGGATGGTCTGGATCCCTGTCTCCTGTACAATGTCATGAACCTCCATCCATATTTAATCAGGCACTCTGTATATCAGATCTAGTCCCTTAAATCTATTTCTCACTTCCACTGTATAATCATAAGGGATTTTATTTACATCATACCTGAATGGTCTAGTGGTTTTCCCTACTTTCTTCTATTTAAGTCTGAGTTTGGCAATAAGGGGTTCATGATCTGAGCCACAGTCAGCTACTGGTCTTTTGTTGTTGTTGTTGACTGTATAGAGCTTCTCCACCTTTGGCTTCAAAGAATATAATCAATCTGATTTTGGTGTTGATCATCTGGTGATGTCCATGTGTAAAGGCTTCTCTTGTCTTCTTGGAAGAGGGTGCTTGCTATGACCATTGCATTTTCTTGGCAAAACTCTATTAGCCTTTTCCCTGCATTATTCCATATTCCAAGGCCAAATTTGCCTATTATTCCAGGTGTTTCTTGACTTCCTACTTTTGCATTCCAGTCCCCTATAATGAAAAGAACAACTTTTTTGGGTGTTATTTGTAAAAGGTCTTGTGGGTCTTCATCAGATCAGATCAGATCAGTCACTCAGTCCAGTCTGACTCTTTGTGACCCCATGAATCGCAGCATGCCAGGCCTCCAAGTCCATCACCAACTCCTGGAGTTCACTCAGACTCACATCCATCGAGTCAGTGATGCCATACAGCCATCTCATCCTCTGTCGTCCCCTTCTCCTCTTGCCCCCAATCCCTCCCAGCATCAGTCTTTTACAATGAGTCAACTCTTCACATGAGGTGGCCAAAGTACTGGAGTTTCAGCTTTAGCATCATTCCTTCCAAAGAAATCCCAGGGCTGATCTCCTTCAGAATGGACTGGTTGCATCTCCATGCAGTCTAAGGGACTCTCAAGCGTCTTCTCCAACACCGCAGTTCAAAAGCATCAATTCTTCAGTGCTCAGCCTTCTTCATAGTCCAACTCTCACATCCATACATGACCACTGGAAAAACCATAGCCTTGGCTAGACGAACCTTTGTTGGCAAAGTAATGTCTCTGCTTTTGAATATGCTATCTAGGTTGGTCATAACTTTCCTTCCAAGGAGTAAGCGTCATTTAATTTAATGGCTGCAATCACCATCTGCAGTGATTTTTGAGCACAAAAAAATAAAGTCTAACACTGTTTCCAGTTTCCCCATCTATTTGCCTTGAAGTGATGGGACCGTATGCCATGATCTTCGCTTTATGAATGCTGAGCTTTAAGCCAACTTTTTCACTCTCCACTTGCACTTTCATCAAGAGGCTTTTTAGTTCCTCTTCACTTTCTGCCATAAGGGTGGTGTCATCTGCATATCTGAGGTGATTGATATTTCTCCTGGCAATCTTGATTCCAGCTTGTGTTTCTTCCAGTCCATCATTTCTCATGATGTATTCTGCATATAAGTTAAATAAACAGGGTGACAATATACAGCCTTGACGAACTCCTTTTCCTATTTGGAACCAGTCTGTCGTTCCATAGAACCATTCAACTTTATCTTCTTCATCATTACTGGTTGGGGCATAGAGTTGGATTACTGTTATATTGAATGGTTTGCTTTGGAAACAAACAGAGATCATTCTGTTGTTTTTGAGATTGTATCCAGGTACTGCGTTTCTGACTCTTTTGTTGACCATGATGGCTACTCCATTTCCTCTAAGGGATTCCTGCCCACAGTAGTAGATATAATGGTCATCTGAGTTAAATTCACCCATTCAAGTCCATTTTAGTTCGCTGATTCCCCTAGAATGTCAATGTTCACTCTTGCCATCTCTTGTTTGACCTCTTCCAATTTGCTTTGATTCATGGACCTGACATTCCAGGTTCCAATGAAATATTGCTCTTTACAGCATTGAACATTGCTTCTTTCACCAGTCACATCCACAACTGGGTATTGTTTTTGCTTTGGCCCCATCCCTTCATTCTTTCTGGAGTTATTTCTCCACTGATCTGCAGTAGCATATTGGGTACCTACTGACTGGGGGAGTTCCTCTTTCAGTGTCATATCATTTTGCCTTTTCATACTGTTCATTGGGTTCTCAAGGCAAGAATACTGAAGTGGGTTGCCATTCCCTTCTCCAGTGGACCATATTCTGTCAGTCCTTTCCACCATGACCCATCCATCTTGGGTGGCCCCACGGGCATGGCTTAGTTTCATTGAGTTAGACAAGGCTATGGTCCTAGTGTGATTAGATTGACTCGTTTTCTGTGATTATGGTTTTAGTGTGTCTGCCCTCTGATGCCCTCTTGCAACACCTCTTGAAACCCACTCATTATTAGAGAAGTGCAAATCAAAACTATAATGAGTTACTAGATCATACCAGTCAGATTGGCCATCATTTTAAAAAAATTTACAAACAGTAACTGCTGTCTGTCTATTCCCTGATACATATGTGGTTGAGTCTTTTTAGGTCCCTTTGTGCATGTGTTGTATCTCACAAGTCCTACTGAGGCAGTTTGTTTGTAAATGAGTGACAAATACTTGTTTTGTGGTGGATTTGATTGTGGACCTTGCAGTAGACTGTGAATTTGTTCCAGCTCCTCTTAACCATTTCTGGAAGCACATGAAGAACATTGATTTGGGCAGTTACCCATGGATGAATGATCCTTGTATAAAATCATGATGAAAAGTTCCAGCCCAAAGCTAGAGCAAGAAATACAAATTTGGACTAAATGGGGTGGATAAGATAAATAATTTAACTATGCAGCATCGCCCCTCCACCAAATTGCACAGTTAAGGCTAAATGAAATCTTAAAAGACTAAGATGTTTCCCACAGGAGGAAGGGAGTTCAGGATAGTGAGTGTCTGGCTTCCATTGCTGGCAGGACACTATCAAAAGGACTAAATTCTCTATGTCAGTCTCTACAATAAATCTGAAGCTTCCTGACTGGGAACAGACAAAAGAGAGGCAGATAATATTGCAGAAAGCATTAAAAGGATGCAGTCTCTTCTTACTGCCCTGTGGAATTTATCAGAAAGCCTGCCCATGAAATACAAGGAAAGCCTAACCCTCAGATCTCTCCAACTGGCCTTGGGAAAACCCAGTATCCCATGTGCTTCGCCTATACACCCACTCTGCAACTGCCCCCTGTGAAGACTCCTGAAGGTAGTGGCAAGAGTAAGTTTTAGTAGACAGTTCAGGAGAACACACAAAAACCAGACCAGGGTCCACAGACCAGTAGAAACCATAAACTGCAGCTGTAGTACCACGTTTGGGAATAGAGATGGTCTCAGAAGTTGGCCTGGTGTGTTGTAAGTCTGAGAGAAATTATATAAGCCTAAGGATTCTGCCACAAGAAGGAACAAGTAGTGTGGAGTAGATGTATCCATACAAGTTCTGAGAAAGCCTATGAATCTCTGGGCTCTCTGGTAGCTCAGCTGGTAAAGAATCCACCTGCTATGAAAGAGACCCTGGTTCAATTACTGGGTCAGGAAGACCTCCTGCAGAAGGGATAGGCTACCTGCTCCTATATTCTTGGGCTTCCTTGGTGACTCACCTGGTAAAGAATCTGCCTGCAATGTGGCACAGGTGGGTTCGATCCCTGGGTTGGGAAGATCCCCTGGAGAAAGGCACAGCTACCCACTCTAGTATTATGGCCTGCATAATTCCATGGGCTGTATAAGTAGACTGAGAGAAGTTGTTTCTCCTATGAAAATAGTTAGTAAAGATAAGAGGAAGTGACAGCTTTTTCAAATGCAGACGGGTTTTCAAGTGCAAAGACAGTAACATAAATCTCTAAGAAACATGAGAAAATAAACATGACATAAACAAAGGTTCACAATAATTTTTAGTAAACCAATCCCAAAACATGGGATTTATAATTTACAATAGAAAGTATTCAAAGTAGCCATTTTGAGGAAAATCAATAAGCTAAAAAAAAGACACACAGAAAATTCAATGAAATTAGTAAAATGCTATATGAATAAAATTATAAATTTAACAGAGAAGTTATCAAAATAAGAAACAAACATAAGAGGCGGTCTTAAGGTGGCAGAGGAATAGGATGGGGAGACCACTTTCTCCCCCACAAATTCATCAAAAGAACATTTAAAGGCTGTGTAAATTCCACAAAACAACTTCTGAATGCTGGCAGAGGACATCAGGCACCCAGAAAAACAGCCCATTGTCTTAGAAAGGAGGTAGGGAAAAATATAGAAGACAAAAAGAGAGACAAAAGAGGTAGGGATGGAGCTCCGTCCAGGGAAGAGAGTCTTAAAAAAGAGAGAAGTTTCCAAACACTAGGAAACACTCTCACTGCTGAGTCTGTGGTGAGCCTTGGAACCACAGAGGGCAATATAACTGGGAGGAAAAATAAATAAATAATTAAAACCCACAGATTACGTGCCCAACGGTAACTCCCCCAGTGGAGAAGCAGCACAGATGCCTGTATCTGCCACTAGCAAGCCAGGGCTGGGCAGGGAGGTGCGGGCTGCATTGCTTAGAGCAAGGACTGGGCCTGAATGCCCCAAGGGCAATCTGAGGGAATTAGCTTGGGCTAGCAAACCAGACTGTGGGATAGCTACCACGCAAAAAGCCCTAACCTAAGGCACTGCCAGGCCCGCTCACAGAACAAAGGACTAAGCAGAGCTAGCCGGCTGCAGACCGTCCCGCTCCAGTGACAGGGAGCCAGAGCCAGAAGGGGAAAATCGCAGCCCCAGAGAGGCATTACCTACCAAACTGCAAGCAGGCTTCATTGCTAGCTAAGACTTCTTGGGATTCTGGACAGTCAACATCTGCCTGAGAAGGTGCCCTGGTTGTACACACAGAAAACTGAGCAGCAAGGACGGGATAAGCGGTAAGTTGCAGCGACCACACTCACCAAACACCTGATCACCTGAGCTGCTTGGACCCGAGAAGGGCACAAAACGGAGGCCCAACCAAGTCTGCGCCTTTGAGGACTACCCGAGTATCTG
Organism: Bubalus kerabau; assembly: GCF_029407905.1. NCBI lineage: Eukaryota > Metazoa > Chordata > Mammalia > Artiodactyla > Bovidae > Bubalus > Bubalus kerabau. The sequence goes on from NC_073647.1 coordinate 87,021,559, forward strand.
AACCTGAGTGGCTTAGACCTGGGAAGTGCACACAACCCAGGGCTGGCCTCACACAGTTCCCGGCAGAGCAAATAGAGCCTAAGCAATGTAGACAGGGAAAGCACACAAGCCGTGAGCAGGGGCAAACCCAGTGTGGCCAAGACACTGCGAGCACATGCCAGTCTTATTTGTTTGCAGCGCCCCTACCTCCCCACAGCACGACTGAACAAGTGAGCCTAAAAAAGTGTCCACCACCGCCCCCTTGTGTCAGGGCAGAAATTAGACACTGAAGAGACCAGCAAACAGAAGAAGCTAAAACAGAGGGAATCACCTTGGAAGTGACAGGTGCAATAGTTTAAAAACCTGTGGTTAGTACCGACTACATAGGAAAGGGCCTATAGGTCTTGAGAAATATAAGCCGGATGAAGGAACTATCTGACAATGAACTGACCCCACACAGCCCACAACACCACCAGAGAAAGTCCTAGATATATTTTTACTATCATTCTTTATTTTTTTTTAATTTTTAAGTCCTCTATTACTCCTTTATTTTTCTTTTTTATAACCTACTATTACCTTGCCAAAAAAAGAGACCCTATTTTTCTAAAGCAAACTTCATGTATATATATTTTATAATTTTTGTGACTTTTTTTCTTTCTTTTCCTTAATATTGTATTTTTGAAAATCCAAACTCTACTCTAGATTTTTAATCTTTGCTTTCTGGTATTTGTTATCAATTTTGTACCCTTAAGAATCCAATCTTCAGTACTCATTTTTACTTGGGAGTGAGATTACTGGCTTGACTGCTGTCTCCCCCTTTGGACTCTCCTTTTTCTCCACCAGGTCGCCTCTATCTCCTCCCTCCCTCTTCTCTTCTCTGCCCAGCTCTGTAAATCTCTTTGTGTGTTCCAGATGGTGGAGAACACTTAGGGAACTTGTTACTGGCTGGATCCATCTCTCTCCTTTTGATTCCCCTCTTTATCCTCCTGGCCACCTCTGTCTCCTTCCTCCCTCTTCTCTTCTCTGTATAACTCTGTGAACATCTCTGAGTGGTCCAGACTGTGGAGTGCACATAAGGAAGTGATTACTGGCTAGTTTTCTCTCTCCTCTTTTGACTCCACCTCATCTCACCCTGGTCACCTCTATAACCTCCTCCCTCTTCTCTTCTCCATGTAACTCTGTGAATGTCTCTGGGTGTCCCTCACTGTGGAGAAACTTTGCATCTTCAATCTAGATGTTTTATCAATGGCACTGCATAGATGGAGAAGTCTTGAGGCTACCATAAAAATAAGACTGGAAACCAGAAGCAGGAGGCTTAAGTCCAAATCCTGAGAACACCAGAGATCTCCTGACTCCAGGGAACATTAATCAATAGGAGCTCATCAAACACCTCCATACTTAAACCGAAACCAAGCACCACCCAAGGGCCAACAAGTTCCAGAGCAAGACATACCGGGCAAGTTCTCCAGCATCACAGGAACACAGCCCTGAGCTTCAATATACAGGCTGCCCAAAGTCACTCCAAACCCACTGACATCTCATAATTCATTACTGGACACTTCATTGCACTCCAGAGAAAAGAAACCCAGCTCCATCCACCAGAACACCGACACAAGCTTCGCTAACCAGGAAACCTTGACAAGCCACATGTACAACCCCACACACAGTGAGGAAACTCCACAATAAAGAGAACTCCACAAACTACCAGAATACAGAAAGGTAACCCTGGATAGAGCAATATAAACAAGATGAAGAGACAGAGGAATAATCAGCAGGTAAAGGGACAGGATAAATGCCCACCAAACCAAACAAAAGAGGAAGAGATAAGGGATCTACCTGATAAAGAACTCCGAATAATGATAGTGAAAATGATTCAAAATCGTGAAAACAAAATGGAATCACAGATAAATAGCCCGGAGACAAGGATATGAAGATGCAAGAAAGGTTTAACAAGGACCTATAAGAAATAAAAAAGAGTCAATATATAATGAATAATGCAGTAAATGAGATCAAAAACACTTTGGAGGGAACAAAAATGGGAATAATGGAAGCAGAATATAGGATTAGTGAGGTAGAAGATAGAATTGTAGAAATAAATGAATCAGAGGAAAAAAGAAAAACACATTAAAAGAAATGAGGACAATCTCAGAGACCTCCAGGACAGTGTTAAAGGCCCCAGCATTCGAATCATGGAGTCCCAGAAGAAGAAGACAGAAAGAAAGACCGTGAGAAAATACTTGAGGAGATAATAGTTGAAAACTTCCCTAAAATGGGGAAGGAAACAGTCACCCAAGTCCAAGAAACCCAGAGAGTCCCAAACAGGATAAGCCCAAGGCAAAACACCCCAAGACACAAATTAATCAAATTAACAAAGATCAAGCACAAAGAACAAATATTAAAAGCAGCAAGGGAAAAACAACAAATATCACACAACGGAATTCTCATAAGGATAACAGCTGATCTTTCAATAGAAACTCTTCAGGCCATGAGGGAATGGCAGGACATACTTAAAGTGATGAAAGGAAATAACCTACGGCCCAGATTACTGTACCCAACAAGGATCTCATTCAAATATGAAGGAGAAATCAAAACTTTACAGACAAGCAAAAGCTAAGAGAATTCAGTACCACCAAACCAGCTCTCCAACAAATGCTAAAGGATCTTCTTTAGACAGGAAGCACAAAAAGGGTGTATAAACTTGAACCCAAAACAACAAAGTAAATGGCAACAGGGTCATACTTATCAATAATTATCTTAAATGTAAATGGGTTGAACACCCCAACCAAAAGACAAAGACTGGCTGAATGGATACAAAAACAAGACCCCATTATATGTTGTCTACAAGAGACCCACCTCAAAACAAGGGACACATACAGACTGAAAGTCTTCACTTTCACTTCCAGTGAAAGGCTGGAAAAAGGTATTCCACACAAATAGAGACCAAAATAAAGCAGGACTAGCAATACTCATATCAGATAAAATAGACTTTAAAACACAGGCTGTGAAAAGAGTCAAAGAAGGGCACTACATAATGATCAAAGGATCAATGCAAGAAGAAGAGATAATAATTATAAATATGTTTGCACCCAACATAGGAGCACCACAATATGTAAGACAAATGCTAACATGTCTGAAAGGGGAAATTAAGAATAACACAATAATAGTGGGAGACTTTAATACCCCACTCACACATATGGATAGATCAACTAAACAGAAAATTAACAAGGAAGCACAAATTTTAAATGACACAATAGACCAGTTGGACCTAATTGGTATTTATAGGACATTTCACCCCAAAACAATGAATTTCACCTTTTTATTAAGCACACATGGAACCTTCTCCAGGATAGATCACATCCTGGGCCATAAATCTAGCCTTGGTAAATTCAAAAAAAAATGAAATCATTCCAAGCATCTTTTCTGACCACAGTGCAGTAAGATTAGATCTCAATTACAGGAGTAAAACGATTAAAAATTGCAACACATGGAGGCTGAACAACACGTTGCTGAATAACCAACAAATCACAGAAGAAATAAAAAAGAAATCAAAATATGCATAGAAACGAATTAAGATGAAAACACAAAAACCCAAAACCTGTGGGACACTGTAAAAGCAGTGCAAAGTGGAAGGTTCATAGCAATACAGGTATACCTCAAGAAACAAGTCAAATAGATAACCTAATGCCATACCTAAAGCAACTAGAAAAGGAAGAAATGAAGAACCCCAGGGTTAGTAGAAGGAAAGAAATCTTAAATATTAGGGCAGAAATAAATGCAAAAGAAAGAAAAGAGACCATACCAAAATTCAACAAAGCCAAAAGCTGGTTCTATGAGAGGATAAATAAAATGGACAAACCATTAGCCAGACTCATCCAGAAACAAAGGGAGAAAAATCAAATGAATAAAATTAGAAATGAAAATGAAGAGATCACTACAGACAACATAGAAATACAAAGGATCATAAAAGACTACTATCAGCAATTATATGCCAATAAAATGGACAACTTGGAAGAAATGGACAAATTCTTAGAAAAGTACAACTTTCCAAAACTGAACCAGGAAGAAATAGAAAATCTTAACAGACCCAACATAAGCACACAAATTGCAACTGTAATCAGAAATCTTCCAGCAAACAAAAGCCCAGGTACAGATGGCTTCACAGCTGAATTCTACCAAAAACTTAGGGAAGAGCTAACACCTATCCTACTCAAACTCCTTCAGAAAATTGCAGAGCTAGGTAAAATTCCAAACTCATTCTATGAGGCCACCATCACTATAATACCGAAACCTGACAAAGATGCCACACAGAAAAAGAAAACTACAGGCCAATATCACTGATGAACATAGATGCAAAAACCCTTAACAAAATTCTAGCAATCAGAATCCAAAAACACATTTAAAAGACTATACACCATGATCAAGTGGGCTTTATCCCAGGGATGCAAGGATTCTTCAATATCCGCTAATCAATCAATGTAATACACCACATTAACAAATTGAAAAGTAAAAGCCATATGATTATCTCAATAGATGCAGAGAATACTTTTGACAAAATTCAACATCCTTTTATGATAAAAACTCTCCAGAAAGCAGGAATAGAAAGAACATACCTCAACATAATAAAAGCTATATATGACAAACCCACAGCAAACATATCCTCAATGGTGAAAAATAGAAAGCATTTCCCCAAAAGTCAGGAACAAGACAATAGTGTAGACTTTCACTACCAGTATTCAACATAGTTTTGGAAGTTTTGGCCACAGCAATCAAAGCAGAAAAAGAAATAAAAGGAATCCAAATTGGAAAAGAAGAAGTAAAACTTTCACTGTTTGCAGATGACATGATCCTCTACATAGAAAACCCTAAAGATTCCACCAGAAAATTACTAGAGCTAATCAATGATTATAGTAAAAACTTTCACTGTTTGCAGATGACATGATCCTCTACATAGAAAACCCTAAAGATCCCACCAGAAAATTACTAGAGCTAATCAATGATTATAGTAAAGTTGAAGGATATAAAATCAACACACAGAAATACCTTGCATTCCTATATGGTAATAACAAGAAAATAGAAACAGAAATTAAAGAAACAAGTCCATTCACCATTGTAAAGAAAATAATAAAATATTTAGGAGTGTATCTACCTAAAGAAATAAAAGACCTGTATATAGAAAACTATAAAACTCTGGTGAATGAAATCAAAGAGGACACTAATAGATGGATAAATATATCTTGTTCATGGATCAGAAGAATCAATATAGTGATAATGAGTATACTACCCAAAGCAATCTATAAACTCAATGCTGCTGCTGCTAAGTCACTTCAGTCGTGCCTGACTCTGTGTGACCCCATAGACAGCAGCCCACCAGGCTCCCCCATCCCTTGGATTCTCCAGGCAAGAACACTGGAGCGGGTTGCCATTTCCTTCTCCAATGGATGAAAGTGAAAAGTGAAAGGGAAGTCACTCAGTCGTGTCCGACTCTTTGCGACCCCATGGACTGAAGCCTACCAGGATCCTCCGCCCATGGGATTTTCCAGGCAAGAGTACTGGATTGGGGTGCCATTGCCTTTTCTGAGATTCAATGCAATCCCTATCAAACTACCAACGGTATTTTTCACAGAGCTAGAACAAATAATTTCAGAAATTGTATGGAAATCCAAAAAACCTCGAATAGCCAAAGCAATCTTGACAAAGAAGAATGGAACTGGAGGAACAAACCTGCCTGACTTCAGGCTCTACTACAAAGCCACAGTCTTCCAGAAAGTATGGTACTGGCATAAAGACAGAAATATAGATCAATGGAACAAAATAGAAAGCCCAGAGATAAATCCACGCACCTATGGACCCCTTAACTTTGACAGAGAAAGCAAGAATATACAATGGAGAAAGACAATCTCTTTAACAAGTGGTGCTGGGAAAACTGGTGAACCACTTGTAAAAGAATGAAATTAGAACACTTTATAACACCATACACAAAAATAAACTCAAAATGGATTAAAGATCTAAATGTAATAGAAGAAACTATAAAACTCCTAGAGGAGAACATAGGCAAAACACTCTTCAACATACATCACAGCAGGATCCTCTATGACTCACCTCCCAGAATATTGGAAATAAAAGCAAAAATAAACAAATGGGATCTAATTAAATTCAAACCTTCTGCACAACAAAGGAAACTATAAGCAATGTGAAAAGACAGCCTTTAGAATGGGAGAAAATAATAGAAAATGAAGCAACTGACAAACAACTAATCTCATTAATATACAAGCAACTCCTGCAGCTCAATTCCAGAAAAATAAATGACCCAATCAAAAAATGGGTGAAAGAACTAAACAAACATTTCTCTGAAGAAGACATACATATGGCTAAAAAACACATGAAAAGATGCTCAACATCACCCATTATCAGAGAAATGCAAATCAAATCCACAATGAGGTGCTATTTTACGCCAGTCAGAGTGGCTGCTATCCAAAAATCTACAAGCAATAAATGCTGGAGAGCGCATGGAGAAAAGGTAACCCTCTTACACCTTTGATGGGAATGCAAACTAGTACAGCCACTATGGAGAACAGTGTGGAGATTCCTTAAAAGCTGGAAATAGAACTGCCATATGACCTAGCAATCCCACTGCTGGTCATACACACTGAGGAAACCAGAATCGAAAGAGACACGTGTACCTCTATGTTCATTGCAGCAGTGTTTATATTACCCAGTACATGGAAGCAACCTAGATGTCCATCAGCCGATGAATGGATAAGAAAGCTGTGGTACATATGCAGAATGGAGTATTACCCAGCCATTAAAAATAATACATTTGAATCAGTTCTAATGATGTGGATGAACCTGGAGCCTATTATACAGAGTGAAGTAAGCCAGAAAGAAAAACACCAATACAGTATACTAACACATATATATGGAATTTAGAAAAACGGTAACAATAACCCTGTATGTGAGAGAGCAAAAGAGACACAGATGTATAGAACAGTCTTTTGGAATCTGTTGGAGAGGGCGAGGGTGGGATGATTTGGGAGAATGGCATTGAAACATGTATAATATCATATATGAAACAAATCGCCAGTCCAGTTTCAATGCATGATACAGGATGCTTGGAGCTGGTGCACTGGGATGACCCAGAGGGATGGTATGGGGAGGGAGGTGGGAGGGGGGTTCAGGATGGGAAACACGTGTACACCCGTGGCAGATTCATGTTGATGTTTTGCAAAACCAATAGAACATTGTAAAGTAATTAGCTTCCAATTACAATAAATAAATTTATATTTAAATAAAGAAAGAAACAAAAAATGTAAAATTTTTGAGTTAAAGAATCCAATGATTGAAATAAAAGAAAAAAATGCAAGAAAGAGCATCAAGAATACAATAGACCAGACAGATGAAAGAATATGTGAGACAGAAGATACTTTTAAGTTACACAGAGGAAAAAGAATAAGTATTTTTAAAAAGTGAAAGGAATATTGTATGATCCATGGCATATCATAAAAAGAACTACTGTATTCAGTTATTATTTATTTAGTAAAGAGTTAATGCATATTTAGTTACAGCCTACAAAGTACCCCCATAGTCAGTATCATCTAAACATAAAATTAATAAAGAAACATAAGCCTTAAATGATACATTGGACCAGTTGGCCCTAATTGATACCTGTAGGACATTTCATCCAATAATTGTTGGTATTGAATGGGGAGAAAGACTCAAGAGGGAGGTGATAAGACAAAACACCAAGATTAATAGTGAAAGTAACATTCACCAACCAAGAACATCCAAAGCAATTCACAAACTTACAAAAAGAAAAAGGCATATAAACAAGAATAAAAAAAGAGGAGAGCAATCAAGCCAATAAACTCATAAATAAGAACAGTAAAAACTAGATTAGCAAAAATATAAAATCATAAATATGGAGAAAATACAATATAACTGAATAGTATGGTAAAAATAGGAAAAACATAAACTAAAACAAGTTTATTTAAAAATTAGATTTTTTAAAATGTATTTATTTGAATTGGGGGTTAATTACTTTACAATATTGCATTGGTTTTGCCATACATCAACAGGAATCCACCACAGGTGTAGATTTTTTAAAAAAGAAAAATGTAAGGTAAAAATTAAAGGAATAATAATTAAAAATATTAGAATAGTATGAAAAAGAAGAAATAACAGAAAAAAAAAAAAAACAGTTATATTGGAGTGGTTGTACCGATGGTGTGATCACTCACCTAGAGCCAAGACATCCTGGAATGCGAAGCCAAGTGGACCTTAGGAAGCATCACTATGAACAAAGCTAGTGGAGATGATGGAATTCCAGTTGAGCTGTTTCAAACCCTAAAATATGAAGCTTTAAAAGTGCTGCACTCAATATGCCAGCAAAATTGGAAAACTCAGTAGTAGCCACAGGACTGGAAAAGGTAAGTTTTAATTCCAATCCCAAAGAAAGGCAATGCCAAAGAATGCTCAAACTACTGCACAATTGCACTCATCTCACACGCTAGTAAAGTAATGCTCAAAATTCTCCAGGCCAGGCTTCAGCAATACATGAACCATGAAATTCCATATATTCAAGTTGGTTTTAGAAAAGGCAGAGGAACCAGAGATCAAATTGCCAACATCCGCTGGATCGTAGGAAAAGCAAGAGAGTTCCAGAAAAACATCTATTTCTGCTTCTTTATTGACTATGACAAAGCCTTTGACTGTGGACCACAATAAACTGAAAGAGATAGGAATACCAGACCACCTGACCTTCCTCTTGAGAAACCTATATGCAGGTCAGGAAGCAACAGTTAGAACTGGACATGGAATAACAGACTGGTTCCAAATAGGAAAAGGGGTACGTCAAGGCTGTGTATTGGCACCCTGCTTATTTAACTTCTATGCAGAGGACATCATGAGAAACACTGGGCTGGAAGAAGCACAAGCTGGAATCAAGATTGCAAGGAGAAATATCAGTAACCTCAGATATGCAGATGACACCACCCTTAGGGCAGAAAGTGAAGAGGAACTAAAAAGCCTCTTGATGAAAGTGAAAGAGGAGAGTGAAGAGTTTGGCTTAAGGTTCAACATTCAGAAAACTAAGATCGTGGCATCTGGTCTCATCACTTCATGGCAAACAAATGGGAAACAGTGGAAACAGTGTCAGATTTTATTTTTCTGGGCTCCAAAAGCACTGCAGATGGTGACTGCAGCCATGAAATTAAAAGATGCTTAGTCCTTGGAAGGAAAGTTATGACCAACCTAGATAGCATACTGAAAAGCAGAGACATTACTTTGCCAACAAAGGTCCGTCTAGTCAAGGCTATGGTTTTTCTAGTGTTCATGTATGGATGTGAGAGTTGAACTGTGAAGAAAGCTGAGCACCAAAGAACTGATGCTTTTGTCTGTGGTGTTGGAGCAGACTCTTGAAAGTCCCTTGGACTGCAAGGAGATCCAACCAGTCCACTCTGGAGAAGATCAGCCCTGGGATTTCTTTGGAAGGAATGATGCTAAAGCTGAAACTCCAGTACTTTGGTCACCTCATGGGAAGAGTTGACTCATTGGAAAAGCCTCTGATGCTGGGAAAGATTGATGGCAGGAAGAGATGGGGACAAAAGAGTATGAGATGGTTGGATGGCATCTCCGACTCGATGAACATGGGTTTGCATGAACTCTGGGAGTTGGTGATGGACAGGGAGGCCTTGAGTCACAAAGAGTTGGACACGACTGGGAGACTGAACTGATCTGAAGAAGAATGTCCTCCTTACTCCTCCATTGACCTCTTCATGCAGTGAGCGCCAGCCAATCTACATGTTTGTGAAGTTCTCCAATAATTCTAGGAAGGTGTCTGGACATGCTGAGGGCACTATGGGGTCTGCTCAGCCTCAGATCTGCCCTTAGCCAGCTTTTACTTGCTCTCAAAGTTCACAATTACCCCTAAAGTCTACACTCTCGAGCTAATTGTGGGGATTTAATCTGCTGAACTTGTGGCTTCAAGTGCTAATTCCCTACCTCTTGTTTTGTCACGCAGCCCATGGTGCTCCACTTTAGTTCTGGGACTGCCTCTGCTTGTAGGCCACCCGCCGGTGTCTGTTCCCTGCCCAGACAAAAGGGGATGAAGGCCGAAGTTTATTAAAGCTCACTAGCTCAGTCGGGCTGGGGAGAGGACCGGGTATGGCAGCCACAATTGGAATGTACCAGGGAATGCCTGCAGTGGCAGAGACCTGATTGATGTTGTTATAGTCTGAGGCAGGTCATGAGATCTCCCAGAGGAATTGGTCCCAGATCATGGGTCCATAGAAAGAGCCTAGCTGCCTTGGCTCCCAGGAATGTGTGGGCTATAGCTTGTGCCTGCCCATGGCTTGGTGGTCGCTGCTACTTCCAGAGCTGGAACCACAGCAGTAGTATTTTGTCCACTGTCTCAGGCATTCTCCCTGGCTTTGGTAGTAGTCACTCAGTTTGAGTTCCTCACTCTGGGACTGTAAACTTCAGTTGCATCTAGTTCCACCTCTGCCTCTCACGCCAGCTTTTCTGAACATCTCTATGTTCTCTATGGGAAATTCATAGCTGTTGTTCCTACCACCTATGGCATTTATGAAGGCAGGTTCCTGAGATCTGCAAGAAATTAGAGGAATTCCTGAGATCTGTGAGGAATTAGAGGGTCCCTGTGCCAACAATCTCTTGCCTCTCTGACAAGCCCAGGCTTTTCCCTGGATTCCCTCAGCTGTGTTCTAGCTCTCTCAGAGTATTTTCATGGCAGCCAACATTTGACCTCTCCCTGGAGTCTGACCCCCACAGCGTGAACCTCAGCACCAAGGCCCCTCTTGTTGTGGGCAATGTAAACCGCTTTTTGGCTGGGAAGTGCTTTTCCTTAAAGATCTCTGTGATGAATTCTCTCTGTTTTCCCTTCCTGGCACCTGTTGCTGAGTTCCCTTCTGAGGTTCTGCAGCTCCCTACTCCCTTAACCCCATCCCTGACTGTGAAGGGATTGCCAAGATGTGGAAACTTTTCTCCTTCAGTACTCCCTCCCCAGGGCACAGGCCCCCATCCTGAAATCCTTTGCCTCTTTTTTATCTTTTTCTTTTGGTCTACCTCATTCTGAGGAAATTGACTTCTCTTTTTGGAAAACTGGAATTTTCTGTCTGCATTTAGCAAGTGTTATGCAGGAGTTATTCCACATGCAGATTTATTTTTGATGTATTTGTGGGAAGAAAAGTGATCTCCCCATCTTATTCCTCCACCATCTTCTCCAGATCCTTTACATATCCTTTACATATCCTTTATGTATGATTAATCCAATACCTCTACTATATTATTTACTTTTTCAGTGAGATATATTCTTTCAAATGTTTTCTTGTTACTAGTCACACCTTTAATTTTCAACTTAAAGAAGTCCCTTTAACATTTTTGTAAGGCCAATTAGTGGTGGTAAACTTCTTTAGCTTTTGTTTGTCTAGAAAACTCTTTATCTTTCAATCAATTTTTTAACAATAACTTTGGTAGACAGTATTCTTGGTTGAAGTTTTTTTTTTTCTTTCATAATTTGAATAAATCATGCCACTCCCTTCCAGACTGCAAAGAGTCTACTGAAAAAGCTTCTTATAGTCCTATGGAGGTACCCTTGTGTATAGAAAAATAAGAAAATATTAAGTAAATAAAGCAGATATTAACAGACATAAAAAGAGAAATTGACAAAAATATACTAATAGTAGGGAATTTTAATATCCCACTTAAATTAATGGATGTGTCATCTAGACTGAACATCAATAAGTAAACAATGGCCTTAAATGACACATTGGACCAGTTAGACTTAACAGATATCTACAGGAGATTCCATCCAGTACCAGTCAGAATACACATTTTTTTTCAAGTGTACATGGTACATTCTCCATAATAGATCACATGATATTACCAGAATAGAGGGCAGTCTCAACAAATTTAAAACAATAGAAATTACATCTTTTCTAACCACAAATGCTAGCAAGATAATGCTCAAAATTGTTCAAGCTAAGCTTCAACAGTACGTGAACCAAGAACTTCCAGTTGTAAAAGGTGTATTTAGAAAGGACAGAGGAACTAGAGATCCAATTGCCAACATCTGTGGGATCATAAAAAATGCAAGGGAGTTACAGAAAAAAAATATTTCTGCTTCATTGACTATGCTAAAGCCTTTGACTCTCTGGAACACACAAGCTGCGAAAAATTCTTAAAGAGATGGGAATATCAGACCACCTTACCTGCCTCCTGATAAACCTGTATGCAGGCCAAGAAGCAACAGTTAGAACTGGATATGGAACAACGAACTGGTTCCAAATTATGAAAGGAGTATGTCAAGGCTGTATATTGTCACTCTGCTTATTTAACCTATATGCAGAGGACATCATGTGAACTGCTAGGCTGGAATCAAGAATCATGAAGCACAAGCTGGAATCAAGATTCCCCGGAGAAATATCAATAACCTCAGATATACAGGTGACACCACCCTAATGGCAGAAAGCAAAGAAGAACTAAAGAGCCTCTTGATGAAAGTGAAAGAGGAGAGTGAAAAAGCTGGCTTAAAACTCAATATTCAAAACAATGAAGATCATGCCATCTGGTCCCATTCCATCATGGCAAATAGATAGGGAAAAATGGAACCAGTGACAATTTTTTTTTTTGGGGGGGGGCTCCAAAATCACTGTGGATGTCGACTGTAGCCTTGAAATGAAAAGATGCTTGCTCCTTGGAAGAAAATCTATGACAAACCTAGATGACATATTGAAAAGCAGAGACATCATTTGCCTACAAAGGTCTGTCTAGTCAAAAATATGGGTTTTCCAATAGTCATGTATGGATGTGAGAATTGAACCACAAAAAGTGCCTTCGAACTGTTGTGCTGGAGAAGACTGTTGAGATTCCCTTGAACAGCAAGGAGATCAAACCCGTCAATCCTAAAGGAAATCAATCCTGAATATTCATTGGAAGGACTAATGATGAAGCTGAAGCTCCATTATTTTGGCCACCTAAAGGGAAGAGCTGATTCATTGGAAAATATACTGATGCTGGGAAAAATTGAGGGCAGGAGGAGAAGGGGGTGACACAGGATAAAATGGATGGATGGCATCATCGACTCAATGAACATGAGTTTCAGAAAAATCCAGGAGAAGGTGAAGAACAGGGAAACCTAGCATGCTGCAGTCCATGGGTTTGCAAAGAGTTGGACACGACTGAGTGACTGAAAAACAATTGATTTTTAGCTTCATACCACTGTTTCCTGGGTGGCTAAGTAATAAAAAATACACCTGCTAATGCAGGAAGCACAAGAGACATGGGTTCGATCTCTGGGTTGGGAAACTGCTTTGGGGGAAGAAATGGCAACCCACTCCAATATTCCTACCTGGAAAATCCAATGGATAGAGGAGCCTAGTGGGCTACAGTCCATAGGGTCATAAAGAGTCGGACACGACTGAGCACACATGCATATATACATATATATTTTGTTGTTCAGTCACTTAGTCATGTCCCCATGGGGGGGACCCCAATGGACTGGAGTATGCCAGGCTTCCTTGTCCTTCGCTATCTCTTGGAATTTGCTCAAACTCATATCCATTGAGTCAATGACGCCATCTAATCATCTCATCCTCTGTCATCCCCTTATCCTCCCACCCTTAATGTTTCCCAGCTTCAGAGTCTTTTCCAATGAGTTGGCTCTTTGCATCAGGTGGCCAAAAAGTTTGAGCTTCCCCTTCAGCCTTAGTCCTTTCAATGACTGCTTAGTGCTAATTTTCTTTAGGATTGACTGGTTATCTTCTTGCTGTCCAAGGGACCCTCAAGAGTCTTCTCTAGCACCATAGCTCAAAGGCATCAATTTTTAGGCATTCAGGCTTCTTTGTGGTCCAGCTCTCACATCCATACATGGCTACTGGAAAACCCATGGCTTTGACTAAGATGGACCTTTGTTGGCAAAGTGACATCTTTGCTTTTTAACACTGTCCAGACTTGTCAGAGATTTTCTTCCAAGGAGAAAACATCTTTTAATTTCATGGCTGCAGTCACCATCCACAGTGATTTTGCAGCCCAAGAAAATAAATCCTGTCACTGTTTCCTTATTTTCCCCATCTATTTGCCATGAAGTGTTGGAACTGGATACCATGATCTTAGTTTTTTTGAATGTTGAGTTTTAAGCCAGCTTTTTTGCTCTCCTCTTTTACCTTCATTGAGAGGCTCTTTAATTTCTTTTCACTTTTTGCCATTATAACCAAGAGATGAATTCAACCTAAATGTCCATCAACAGATGAATGGATATAGAAGCTGTGGTGTGTGTGTGTGTGTGTGTGTGTGTGTGTGTGTGTACACATGATTTAATATTTAATAGCCATAAGACAGATGAAATTTTGTCATTTGTGACAAAATGGATGGATATGGAGTGTATTATGCTTAGTGAATTAGTCAAAGAAATAAAGACAAATAGTATTTATTGTTACTTGTATGAGGAATTAAAAAAATGAACATAACAAACAGAAACAGACTCACAGATGCAGAGAAGAAACTAGTGGTTACCCATAGGGAGACCAGTGAGGAGATGGGCAAGACAGGTGAAAGGGATTAAGAGGCATAGTCTACTAAGTGCAAAATATATAAGATAAAAAGTATTGTACAGCACAGGGAAAATAGCTGATATTTTATAATAACTGTAAATGGAGTATAATCTACAAAAATGTTCAATAACACTTTAGTAAACCCAAAAAAATGAAATTCTGCCATTTGCAATAACATGGATGAATCTGGATGGTATTATGCAAAAAGAAATGTCAGTCATAGAAGAATACATACAGCATGACTTCACTAACATGAGGGGGGTGTGTGTGTGTGTGTGTGTGTGTGAGTTTCTCAGTCATGTCTGATTCTTTGTGAACCTATGAACTGTAGATGGCCAGGCTCCTCTCGCCATGAAATTCTCCAGGCAAGAATACCGGAGTGGGTTGCCATTCCTTTCTCCAAGGGATCTTCCCAACCCAGGGATTGAACCCGAGTCTCTTGCATTGCAGGCAGATTCTTTACCATCTAAGCCACTAGGGAAGCAACATGAGGTACCTGATTAAGCTTCAATTATGAAAGATGAATTTGTTCTAGGGATCTGTTGTATAATTTAGTGATACAGTCAATAGTATTGTGTATGCACATAACATTTCATTAAGAGTGTTGATCTCATGTTAAGTATTCTCACTACAAACACACACACACAATAGACACAAGTAAACTTTTAAATGTAATAAATATATCTTATTGCATTGATTGTGAAGATGGTTTAACAGGTGTATGCATATATCCAAACTCATCAAGTTGCATATATTAAACGTGTACAGTTTTTAAAAATATATCAAATATACCTCAATAATTCTGCTTTTCAAGAAAAGAAAACCTTGCATAAATAAGTCAAATTCAAAATACTAAAACACAAATATAAATAGAAAATGTTGAAAGGTTGTTGCTGAATCAAGAAAGACGCTGGGATTCTTGGCCTCTAGAGGAGAAGAATTCAATCTGGGGCCAGAGATGAAGGAAATGGCAAACCACTCCAGTATTCTTGCCTGGAGAATCCCAGGGACAGGGAAGCCTGGTAGGCTTCCGTCTACGGGGTCGCACAGAGCTGACACTACTGAAGCGACTTAGTAGCAGCAATAGCAGCAGCAGAGGAGAATTCAATCTGGGGCCAGAGATGAGGCTTCATTACTCAGAGCTTTTGTGTAATAAAGTTTTATAAAAGTATAAAAAGGATAGAGAAAGCTTCTGACATAGACATCAGAAGGGGGCAGAAAAGGACCCCCTTGCTAGTGTTAGCAATGGAGTTACATACCTTTTAATTAGTTATTACAGTGAATCAAAAGAGTATCTGGAGGTTGTAAAGACCTTACTAGACCCACTCCCATAATTTACATTTTAAAATAACAGGGTTAGCCAGAAGGTTTTTTTCTAGAAACGGTCCTCAAGCAGGATACACTATTGTTATATAATCCTAAGGAATGTAGAGGAAAAAAAAAAATGTCCTTTCCTCCTCCTTGAGAATTCCAGACCCTTCTTTCCTTGGGGACCCCCAGACTTCTTATCAACTTGCCTAGGAATTGACTCTCTCACCCCCCCCCTTTTCTTTTAGGAGAATTATATTTTCAAGGAAAATGGGAGTCATTTTTGTTCCATAACTGCTTCCGAGCTGACAAGGGGCATTGTCCCTAAATTGGTGAGGCAACATATTCTCCTAACCCTCATATTGAGGGTCTCTGATCCAGAGGCCCCCATAAGTAATAGTTGGATGAGGCTGTGGCACTCGTAGGAGCTTGGACAACCATTTGTGACTTAAAAGCTTTCAGATGGCTAGAAACAAACCCCATTATACAGTTACAGATGTAAGGCAAAATAATCATTAAACCAAGTTAAAATCAAAATTACAAGTCACATTATGTCCATATTTACATCAGTCCATCTGAGGATTGTTAGATGTCATCACAGAGTTGAAGACAGTCCTTTCTTTGATGTGGAGAATCACACCATGGGAAGTCTTCAATTGATGAGGAGGGGAGTGCTCTGCAGACCTAGCAATTAAACCGATTGTGGAATGTGGCATAGGCCTGAGTGCAGGACAGGAAGGCATTGTCTTGACGGTCAAATGGCAGACTCAGGACTTTTGAAGTCAGCAGAATTAGGCTCATATAGATTATCAGGCCCATCTGAAAAGTACGAAGTCAGAGCATATAAAGTAAATATATAAAATAATATCACTTAGTTCTGGTCATGGTGCCACCTCTTAACTTGAGTGTGATGCACACACGAATCAATTCCTGGCATTTTGACAGATATGGGAGAAGAAAGAATAACCTGGCAAGGGCCTTCCCAGAGGGGCTTGAGGGATTGGCCCCCAGATCCCAATGTTTTTACCAGGACTTCGGTTCCTGGCTCAAATAGAGGCTTCCTTGACTCAGAGGCTGGGTCAGGAGTCACCTGCTGGAGTTCAATTAAAGCCTGTTGAAAAGCTGAGAGCTGAATTACATAATTAGTTAATCTAAGGCTTTAGGAAAACTGTTCCATTGGGCATTTTCAGGAATTATTAATCATCTATCCAAGGACTGTAACCATCCTTTATCAGTAATCTTTGCTGCTCTTTTCTCATATCTTTCCTCAGTATATTGTGGTTTTTCCTGTTCCACAAGACCTGTCCAGATCAAAGGTGTCTGCAGTGAAGGGGTTTCATAAAATGCAGCTTTTCTGGCTTTACAGTCAGCCAGCTGATTACCTTTGGCTACTTTACTCCCATCCCTGCTGTGCCCTTTACAATGCATAACAGCTACTTCTTTAGTACAATATATAGCAGTTAAAAGTCTCCATTTGCCATTTGATTTCTTTATACCCAAAATCGGAGTGTTGCATCTACTGTTACAGGCAATTAATAGGTCCTGCTCCTTTAAATTCTCAATTATGGGTTTTAACCCATCCTTAACCTCAGGTTTCAGTGGATACTGCTTCTTATGTGGAAATAAGTGCAGGTCTTTGATCTTGACAACTACAGGAATAGCATTTTGTGCTGAACCCACAGATTTTCCATCAGCCCACACTCTAGGATTTACATTTTGTTCAATTAAAGGGAGAAAAAAGGAGGGCTTCATATTCATGAAAACAGAGGCATGGACTTTTCTCAGTATATCCCTCCCTAAAAGGGGTGAGAGAGACTCTGACACGATCAGAAACTCATGTGAGCATATCAGTGTCCCAGTTACAACTTAAAGAACAACTGAAATAATACCTTTTGGCTAGTCCAGACAGTCCCACTATGGAAGCGGATGAGGAAGAAAGTGGGCCAGGGGCTTCAGTAAGCACAGAGAAAGTCGCCCCAGTGTCTAAAAGGAAATCTATGGATTGGCCTCCCATAGTTATTAATACCCGGGGTCCCTCAGGTGTAATTAGGATGGGAGCTTATGTAGGGACCCCTGGGCACCTTCAGTCCTGATTGTCTTGAGAGTCCAACCCCTGAAATCTACACCTCTGAGGGAAGTCTCTCCTCCAGTGCAGTCCCTTGCAGACCAGACATGGAGCTGGGGGCAGCTTAGATGCCTGAGGGAAATCCTGCTTGAGGTGCCCCTCCTTTCCACAGTAATAGCAAACTCACCCCTTTTACCTCGTTCCCTCTGGGCATTTTTCTCAGGCTGTTTAAGAATGGTTCTGACAGCCATTACAATGGCTTCCACCTGTTCCTTTGTCTTTTTCTGCCTTTCTTTCTTTTCTTCATATTCCCTACCACAATAGACTGTTTGAGCCAGTTGCAACAGATTATCTAAAAACTGCTTTGGTCCATACGCCTGTTTTGATAGCTTATGGTGGATATCTGGAGCTGACTGAGTGAGAAATCTATCTTTTAAGATCACTCTCCCCTCTTCTCTTTCGGGATCAATCTCAGTGCATCTGTGAAGGGCTTCTCTCAGTCTATCTAGGAATTTACCAGGAGCTTTCTTCTCCTCCTGTTCTATGTTTGCCAATTTGGCATAGTTTAAAGTCTTAGCAAGCACTTGCCTGAATCCCTCAAGAATACATCTGACAAAATAACTCTGACCCCATCTTCCTTTAGCAGTGTTATAGTCCCAGTCTGGTTCTACGGTCAGGACTGCCTGATTCCCAATGGGTAGGGTGGCTATTTTCGTCCTCCCTCTTCTCTACTGATTCATCACCAAGCTATTCATCTCCATAAGCAACCGCTTTTCCCAAATCTCAAGTTTTTGAGTCAGGAGTCAGTGTTTGTCCCAAGGTATACATCACATCTTTTGAAGTAAGGTCATAAAGCAGAGTAACACCTTTAAAAGCTCTAATATATTTTTCTGGGTCCTCTAAATAATCTCTCAGATCATCCTTGATTCTTTGTATTTCTTGTTAAGAAAAGGGCTTGTTAACTCTCATAGACTGATTATTTCTCCTGGTGGGTGCTTCATGAAGATGCAACAGCTTGTGTGGCTGTTCCTAAGTCTCTCTGGCTGCTCTGTGCATACGATCCCAGGGATAGGTTGAAGAAACCTGCTTTTCTTGATCTCTCTGTTTCGTGTCCTCCATCTTGTCCTGTATTTCACCCTTAATTTTTGCTGTCTGAGCTTATCTTACTTCGATTGTCTGAGTTTCTATTGAAACCAGAGGAGTCTGAGGTCATACTGAGACAGGAGTTGTTTGGACTTCTACTTGGACCGTTTGAATCTTAGCTTGGGTTTCTACTGAGATGAAGGCAACCCTTCTTGGTGTGTGGGGGGGTGGTTCTCTGACTTTCAGTTTGCTCAGTTTTGAGCCCCAGATATGGGGGCAAAGTAGGAGGACAAGAGGGGGCTGAAGGTTTCACACCCAAATCTATACCCTTAGAACATAAATATGGCATACCCTGCAGAGAGAAAAAGGGCAACATGTATGCTACTTCTAACCATTTCCTTTGTTTTCTACAGAACCAGTCTAATTGTAGAACAGTAATAATTGAGATCCTTCAACAGGTCAGTGTTCCCCATCTTCTAAAGAATACTGTGTCCATTCAGTATCACAGAAAAAGATCAGGAGTGCCTTCTTTAAGCTCTGAGGATCAAATCTATCCCAGTTTTTCAGGATACAGTTCAAAGGAGTGAGGCTGGAATTGTTAGCTCCCATCTGTAAGAAAGAAAGAAAGGGACAACAGCCATCTTTCTACTGGAGGCATCCCTCCCTGCTATAGATGGGGGTATAGACAGACTTTACACTGAAACTTTGCTTCCCTGGTTGGACTTAGTCTGTCCATTACTTGCCATACTTGCCCCTCCCATTGAAATGGGGTGGAGATGCACCAGGGGTAGACCTGATGGCATCCCAGACTGATGTCCAGTTCCTCACCATTAAAACCTTGCTTGCCTCTGATGCCACCCGGGGTGCAATCAAAGTAACCTTCTTGAATGCCTCCAAATCTAAGACTGCTTGGGGAAACATTTGTCACCTGAGTGCCTGTGCACAACCCTGAGTATATTTCTGACCACAATAAGACTGGTACGAAAATAAAACAGATGTTCCTTCCATGTGTCACCACACCAGTATAAGCGATAGCAAAAAAGATGGTGAAGGGCTGGACAGTGAGGAAAAAGTGGTTTTTGTCCTCGAGTTATTAGGGCCTGTCCTTCCATTTCATTCCCACAGATTCCACAGAAAGAATATCTAAGGAGTTGGGACAAAAGCCACTGGAAAGCCTCCTCTGGTCTACTAAGAGCTAGCGTTACCAAAGGAAGAAACTCACCGTACTTCCAATCTGAGTAATCTTTAACCTCAGAGATGCTCTTGAAGCTAGAGCTCCATCTAGCTTCTGAACTTTTAATCCCTAATGAGGCTAGGTGCTTCCTGACTACTAGTCCAAGTTTGGGACCTACATAACAGTACACAGTAACAGAATAGATCACAAGTCCCTTGAAAGTCTATGATCTGACAGATAGGTTAGTAGTTCTAATTCCCGAGAAGTTATGAAATGGTCAAAGACACCGGAAAGTTTGGCTGAGAAAGGAGAGTTTGGTCCACACTCTTTGCCCATTTCTGGTCAGTCCCTGAAGGAGACATTTGGTGCCTCTTGGCATTGGCAGGTCGGTATAGTCCCCCAACAGGTTTCTGCCATAAACTGTATGAGGTCACTGCAGAACCACAGAGCAGGGCTCCTCACTTGCTTTGCACAGGGCATGCCATTCATTCACACAAGCAAACTGTAGGGTTAGTAAAATACAGCAGAAAATGTGTTTGCTAGGAGAACAAAGAACTAGAGCTCCAAGCATCTTTACCTTGTCCTGAAGAATCCCAGACAAGCCCCCAAGATGAAAGGTTGTTGCTGAACCATGAAAGATGCTGGGATTCTTGGCCTCTGGAGGAGAATTCAATCCAGGGCCAGAGATGAGGCTTGATTGCTCAGAGCTTTTGTGTAATAAAGTTTTATTAAAGTATAAAAGGGATAGATAAAGCTTCTGACATAAACATCAGAAGGGGGCAGAAAGAGGACTCCCTTGCTAGTGTTAGCATTGGAATTATACATCTTTTAATTAGTTATTACAGTGAATCAAAGAATGTTTGGAGGTTGTAAAGACCTTACTAAACCCACTCCCATAATTTACATTTTAAGATAACTGGATTAGTCAGAGGTTTTTTTTGTTTTTTTTTTTTTTTCTAGAAACTGTCCTCAAGCAGGATACATTATTGTTATATAATCCTAAGGAATGTAGAGGAGAACAAATTTGTCCTGTCCTCCTCCTTGAGAATTCCAGACCCCTCTCTCCATGGGGACCCCCGGACTTCTTATCAACCTGCCTAGGAATTGACTCTCTCAATATTAGGCAGAGAAAATTAAGTCATTACATTCAGGATTTAATTGATTTACATCCATATGTCTTCCAATCAGAAAATATAAAGCAAGAGGACTCAAAAATTTTATAGTGGCCAAAATATTGTAAGAAAACCTACCACCCAAGTATTCTATATCAAACAATAATATCTTATAAGAGAGAAGGAAAAATTATTCTGAAATTAAAGGACAAATAAGAAAATTCAACACCAGCAGAATGTCAATACAATGACTGCTGTCTATATGTGATTTTATGAACATAGAGAAAAATAAGAGAATATATACTAGGTCGTGACTATAGTTATGAAAAAGTAGAGAAAAAAATTGGGTGGGAGGAGGCAAGAAAAAATATACATTTTAATAAGAGATACACTTAAAGTCATATATTAAATAATTCACACATGCCATGCAGTAATTTCTTTATATGTATAAACTCATTTCTTATTGACAATATGATATACATCATTATACAGAGGGTGAAACTGAGAAATAGAGAAATTTTATGACTTTACCAAGGTCTCATAAATGGTAAATAATGCAGATAGGATATGAATCCAGGTTCTCTGCCCTCAGAGCAAAATATGATTTAAGTCACATTTGTGAATTTATATAAAATTAAATGTGTTTATATGTGCATATATTTTAAATAAAAATTAAATACAAATAAATAGCATAACTATAACTTAACTGACTTAGTGTACAACATGATAAATGACATAAAGAATAACCTGAAAGTCATTTGAGAGCATCAGGGATAAAGAAACAGCTGTAAAAACTTTTAAGAATTTCAAAAATAAGCATGTCACTTATAAAGGAATTAAAATAACATCATATTTCTGAGAAGCATAATTGGAAGTTATAATGATATGTAGCAATTTTTTAAAAACTCTGATGTAAAATTATTTTTCAATCTAAAAGTTAATATCCAGGCAAACTAAATTAAGCAAAACTATGATAAATGTATATTCAAATGCACAAGGGCTCAACATTTATCATCATTGCACAATTCCTTATCAAGATCATACAGGATGTGCTTCAGCAAAAAGGAGGAGTAAAGCAAGACAGCGGAAAATATAGTATGGAGGGAATTAGGAGAAAGGTAAAGAAATTGCCAGGATTACAATTGTGCAGTAGGCTTGAAGAGCAAATAGTCCAGACTACAGGAAAATGGAGGTATCTAGATGCAAGTATTATCAAAACAAAAATGGAAACAAAATTAAAAAAAAAGTAATTAATAATCAGATACTATTGACTATGTGGAAAAGTGTATTGAGATGCTATTGAAGATGGATGGAAGAGTAACAATAGATACAAAGGAAAATAAAAAATGAAAATCTTTATCGGGGCAATTATCAATTCCAGAATATTACTGTGGTAAATACAAACACCATTTTAAACACTGGGAAAAGCAAAAATTACATAAAAAGAAATATAATTATTGTATGCTCTTTGGCTCAGTCATGAACAGCACTTGCACAGTCATAATGATATTGTAAATTACTACTAAGTCAATTACAAATTGTATTTTAACTATGCTTGGAGGATGGAATAAGATGAAGTCAGTACTGGGTTGTTGTCAATTAATAGGGTACTATAAATAAAGTCCATTCTGAAGGAGATCAGCCCTGGGATTTTTTTGGAAGGAATGATGCTAAAGCTGAAACTCCAGTACTTTGGCCACCTCATGCGAAGAGTTGACTCATTGGAAAAGAGTCTGATGCTGGGAGGGGTTGGGGGCAGGAGGATAAGGGGACGACAGAGGATAAGATGGCTGTATGGCATCACTGACTCGATGGATTGAGTCTGAGTGAACTCTGGGAGTTGGTGATGGACAGGGAGGCCTGGCATGCTGCAATTCATGGGGTCGCAAAGAATTGGACACGACTGAGCGACTGAACTGAACTGATAAATAAAGTATAAAACAATAAGGAATGACTATTTGAAATATAGAGTTATGTGCCAGAAATTCAGTTCAGTTCAGTCGCTCAGTCATGTCTGACTCTTTGTGACCCCATGAATCACGGCACGCCAGGCCTCCCTGTCCATCACCAACTCCCAGAGTTCACTCAAACTCATGTCCATTGAGTCAGTGATGCCATCCAGCCATCTCATCCTCTGTCGTCCCCTTCTCCTCCTGCCCCCAATCCCTCCCAGCATCAGGGTCTTTTCCAATGAGTCAACTCTTCGCATGAGGTGGCCAAAGTAGGAGTTTCATCTTTAGCAACAGTCCTTCCAAAGAACACCCAGGACTGATCTCCTTTAGAATGGACTGGTTGGATCTTCTTGCAGTCCAAGGGACTTTCAAGAGTCTGCTCCAACACCACAGTTCAAAAGCATCAATTCTTCAGCGCTCAACTTTCTTCACAGTCCAACTCTCACATCCATACGTGACCACTGGAAAAACAATAGCCTTGAGTAGATGGACCTTTGTTGGCAAAGTAACATATCTGCTTTTGAATATGCTATCTAGGTTGGTCATAACTTTCCTTCCAAGGAGTAAGCGTCTTTTAATTTCATGGCTGCAATCACTATCTGCAGTGTTTTTGGAGCCCCCAAAAATAAAGTCTGACACTGTTTCCATTCTTTCCCCATCTATTTCCCATGAAGTGATGGGACCAGATGCCATGATCTTAGTTTTTTCTAATATTGAATTTTAAGCCAGCTTTTTCACTCTCCTCCTTCACCTCTTAAATAAACTCTTTAGTTCCTCTTCTCTGTCTTCCATTAGTGTGGTATTACATGCATTATCTGAGGTTGTTGATATTTCTCCAGGCAATCTTGATTCCAGTTTGTGATTCGTCCAGCCTAGAATTTCAGATGATATTCTTGGCATGCAAGTTAAATAAGCAAGGTGACAATATATATAGCCTTGGCATACTCCTTTCCCGATTTTGAACCAATCCATTGTTCCACGTCTGGTTCTAACTGTTGCTTCTTGATCAGGTTTCTCAGGAGGCAGTTAAGTTGGTCTGGTATTCAATGGCTTTAAGAGTTTTCCACAGTTTGCTGTGATCCACACAGTCAAAGGCTTTAGTGTAGTCAATGAAGTAGAAGTAGATTTTTTTTTCTGGAATTCTCTTGCATCTTCTTTATCCATTTGTCCATTGACTGATGGATATGTTCGTTACCATAATCAGTGTATATGATACAGTTGTTACCATATCTTAACTATTGTGACTAATGGTGTGATAAGCGTGGGAATGTAGATTTTTTTTTTTTTTTGATAACCTGTTTTCATTTACTTTGGATATACACAGAGAAGTGTGATTGGTGGATCATATGGTAGTTCTATTGTTATTTTTTTAAGAAATTTTCATAGTGGTTGAGTCAATTAATTTACGTTCTCACCAGTGTGCACAACAGTTTCTTTTGTTCACATTCTCATCAATATTTGTTATCTCTTGTCTTTTTGACACTAGTCATTCTAATGAGTATTAACTGATACCTCCTTGTAGTTTTAATTTGCATTTCCATGATGATTAATGCTATCACATATGTTTTAATTTACTTGTTTACCATTTATATGTCTTCTTTGAGGCAATGTCTATTATTAATTGGATTGTTGAGGCTTTCTTTTTATTGACTTTATTAGTTCTTTATATATTTCAGATATTAACTTATTTCCAGATGTACAGGCTGGGTTTAGAAAAGGTAGAGGAACCAGACATCAAATTGCCAACATCTGTTGGATCATAGAAAAAGCAAGGGAATTCTAGATTGAAGGCAGGAGAAAAAAGGGGATGACGGAGGATGAGATGGTTGGATGGCATCACCAACTCAATGGACATGAGTTTGAACAAACTCCAGGGAATGGTGATGGACAGGGAAGCCTGGCATGCATGCATCCATAGGGTTGCAGAGTCTGACAGGAATTAGTGACTGAGCAGTGATATCTATCTATCTACATACCTACCTACTAGTCAATTGAGAGAGAAAGAAAAAGTCCTGCCATTTGCAACACCATGTATGGATCTTGAGGGAATTATGCTAAGTGAATTAAGACAGAGAAAGACAATATCATTTCTACATAAAGGCTAAAAAAGCTAAACTCTTAGAATCAGAGAGTAGATTTGTGGCTATCAGGGGTTGAGGGATGGGGAAAATGGGGAGATGTTGATAAAAGTAAACAAACTTGCAGTTTGGATATGAATAATCTCTGGAGATCTAATATATAGCATTGTGATTATAGTTAATGATACTATATTACACATTGACTAGCTAAGGGATAGATCTTAAATGCTTATCTCAGTTTTAAAAAATAAACAGTTTGCCAGCAGTTTCTATGCAATCCAGTTGGTTTTCCCACAATGGATTTGTTGAGCATATCAAGGCTTTGTTGTTGGATCATCTAGATGCATTGATTCTCTTCCAGGGTTGTTCACAAATATATAAATGACCACAAAGATTGCAGGGGCAGATTTTGCTGAGGAAAGAATCTCAGGAATCAATTGGACAAGAAGAGTGAGAGTGGCTTGGACATTTTATTTTGTTTTTCTTCTTGAAATTGAAATAGAAGTTGCTGGCCCTGTTGTCTGTCGTATTGCCCAAGGATAGTTTCTCTACCAAAAGTCCTAACATGTAGTTTCACAGAATGGTACATTCATTTGCAAACATTTCCAATTTAATCTAACTAATAATATTTTCCAGTTGACAAAGCTTAAGCTTTTGAATTGGTTTGTCTTGTTCTATTTTGTTGTTGTTTATTTGCTCTATTTTGTTTTCTATTCCATTTGAATTATTTACTTTCTTTTGTCCATGGAAATAATCAGCATGCAGTTCATAATAAGAATAGAAGAAGAGAGTTTTATTTGAGCAAAAGTGAAAGCTAAAGGCTGGGACACACAGATTTCAGAAGCACTTGAATTGTCTTCCACTGGACTACAAAGTGGGGATGAGGTAGCCTTATAAAGGCAAAATCTGAAGTGTTACACTTAGTTCCATGAGTTCTTTCAAATGAAATATCACTGGAGCTGCAAGAAGTAAGGTTGATGAAAACATATTAGTTGGGGTTTGAAATCCTTGTCTTGTATATTCCCAGAGAAGACTTTGAGACTATAAGCTTGCAGCTGGAAGCTGCTAGCAGATGTTCCTTTGAGAAGGGCTGGTGTTGTCCTGGAGTTTGATACAATTCAGGAAATTCAAGATCCCAGAGATGCAGGAATGTGCTTGAGAAAATGCCAACACTGGTCTTCTAGCTCTGTTTTGAATGTGTGAAACAAACACACTTCTATTCCTTTCATCGCAAAGACCAAACATCAGATATGACAGGACTGCATCACTTCAAGTTTTTAAAAGAGAAAGAATAGCACTTACACACACTTTTTCAGCATGACCCTGGTGCCCAGAAAAGGAAGATTAAAAAAATAATAATAATAAGTAAAACATGCCATACTACCTCAAGTCAAAACAAGTTAGAGGTCTAGCAAATATGCTCATAGACCCAATTTCAAAGTTTACACTGTCTATGTAGTTTCAGAAAGCAACACCCAGAACAGTTAGAATACACAATGTCCACTTAGTCTTTTTCCCTTTTCCCTTTCACATTTATGTGTCTCACAGCCTCAAACACCATAGGTTAACCCTAACCCTAATTCCATTTGTTGTCAATAGTATTTATTGTCAATAATGTTAGTCATTTGTTGATTAGAAATAAGCATTAAACAAATGTATCCTACTGAATAACATAGGGAACTATATTCAATATCTTGTAGCAAATTAGAAAAGAATCTGAAAAGTAATTTACATATATATGAATTATTTTGATGTACACCTAAAAACTGACACATTGTAAGTCAATAAAATAAATGTATTGTTTTATATATTTTGTACCTTGGATAACACTCAAAACAGCTGAAAGCAATCTTGCAAGTTTATTAGTTCTTTTCCCTTTAAGCCTTTTACAAAAAACAAACAAACAAAAAAACTTGACTCAAATCAGATGGAGCTGCCAAGGATCACTCACACAGGTGAGCTGAATTCAACTGATTAGCTGTTAAGTGTTTACAGCTGTTAGGTTAGACTGAGGAAATTGTAGATAATCAGGGCTTCCCCTTACCAAAGAAGATTTGGAGCACGCATCATAAAGAAAAATAGAATTGTTTTGAGAATTGGATTTCTTGGATTTACAAAGTAAAATAAAGGAAAAATGAAAAGCAAAAGCAGCAAAAAACTTCTTAACATATACAGCAGATTTTGAACAGTTTAAAAGCAGGTTTATAGTGAGAAGTAATTCAACATTTTAATGTAGAGTTAATGAAATGTAAAGTTTCTCTGTGAAATTCCTAAAATTTTCCCTTTAAATTTTGGTGATAGCCTAAAATAAATCATTGAAAATTGAAATCTTAGGGAAAACAAGATGGTGTAAAAGTAGGTGGATGTGGAGTACATCTATCTCCACAGATACATCAAGAATATGCTTCCAGGTACAGAGGATCTTGCAGAACACCAGCTGAGAGCAGGAAGGAGTACCTTACCAATGGAAAAGAATACATAGAATCATGCAAAACTTGGCAGGATGGAAGAAGTGGGTGGGGTGGGGGGAAGGAGAGTCAGCAGGATTGGTCCTGCCTTGATGGGTGGGTAAACTGAAGCAGGGGTCCGATCCCCACATTGGGGCAATTGTTTGGGACAGAGGAGAAACATTCGAGGCTGTGAGTGAAGCACTTGATCTATGACAGTCTAAATGGAATTAGAATCACACAGACAACCCCTGCCACAGCCTGAAGAGGGACAGAAGTCACCTAGAAAGCCCAGCAGCTGGGAGCTGGAGCATAGGGATTGTGGGGCAATCCCAGGGCAAGTGCTGCTGTTGACTGCTGGGAGACAGCCCTAAGGAACATGAAAGAGGAGATTGTGGTAGGAAATACCTGTGGAGGAAAGCCAGGCAATCATGGAGGCAAGGTGATACTGCTGAGTCATACATAGGTGGTTGAGTCATCACTGTAGCCTCTCTCTCCCCACCACCAGCACCATCAGCTAAACAATAGAGAGGCTGGCCCGTCAAGTGCCTGGTGCACCAAACAACAGAGTAGGAGCCCAGCCTGGGGTGGGGGGAAGAGAGGGCTTTAAGTGCCTGAAGAGCCTAGAAATATTAAAGGATCCTATTCAGGGTGGGCATTTAAGTGACTCAAGTGCTCAGAAACAGAGAAGGACACTAGCCAGGGGGCGATTTAAGTGCCTGAATGGGCGGCACAACAGAGAAGGACCAGCCAAATGGGCCCTCTGATTGCCAGCTGCCAGAGGCTAGAAAAAGACGCTGATAGAGCCATAGCTCCTGTGGCTGAGGCAGTCAGTATCCCTGCACACTTGGCGCTCCCAGGGTACCTGTGACCCAGGAATTTTGACCACCTTCATGCTCAGTCCTCACTGGGGCAGAGCTGCCAAGACTAATTCAGTTCAGTTCAGTCACTCAGTCGTGTCCGACTCTTTGCGAACCCATGAATTGCAGCATGCCAGACCTCCCTATCCATCACCAACTCCCAGAGTTCACTCAGACTAGCGTCCATCGAGTCGGTGATGCCATCTAGCAATCTGATCCTCTGTTGTCCCCTTCTCCTCCTGCCCACAATCCCTACCAGCATTAGGGCCTTTTCCAATGAGTCAACTGTTCACATGAGGTGGCCAAAGTATTGGAGTTTCAGCTTTAGCATCAGCCCTTCCAAAGAACACCCAGAACTGAACTCTTTAGAATGGACTGGTTGGATCTCCTTGCAGTTCAAGGGACTTTCAAGAGTCTTCTCAAACACCACAGTTCCAAAGCATCAATTCTTCGGCACTCAGCTTTGTTCACAGTCGAATTCTCACATCCATACATGACTAATGGAAAAACCATAGCCTTGATTAGACGGACCTTTTTGACAAAGTAATGTCTCTGCTTTTGAATATGCTATCTAGGTCGGTCATAACTTTCCTTCCAAGGAGTAAGCATCTTTTAATTCTATGGCCACAGTCACCATCTGCAGTGATTTTGGAGCCCTTAAAAATGAAGTCTGACACTGTTTCCACTGTTTCCCCATCTATTTCCCATTAAGTGATGGGACCAGATGCCATGATCTTCGTTTTCTGAATGTTGAGCTTTAAGCGAACATTTTCATTCTCCTCTTTCACTTTCATCAAGAGGCTTTTTAATTCCTCTTCACATTCTGCCATAAGGGTGGTGTTATCTGCATATCTGAGGTTATTGATATTTCTCCCGGCAATCTTGATTCCCGCTTGTGCTTCTTCCAGCCCAGCGTTTCTCATGATGTACTCTGCATATAAGTTAAATAAGCAGGGTGACAATATACAGCCTTGACGGACTCCTTTTCCTATTTGGAACCAGTCTGTTGTTGCATGTCAAGTTCTAACTGTTGTTTCCTGACCTGCATATAGGTTTCTCAAGAGGCAGGTCAGGTGGTCTGGTATTCCCATCTCTTGAAGAATTTTCCACAGTTTATCATGATCAACACAGTCAAAAGCTTTGGCATAGTCAATAAAGCAGACAAAGATTTTTTTTTGGAACTCTCTTTTTTGATGATCCAGCAGATGTTGGCAATTTGCTCTCTGGTTCCTCTGCCTTTTCTAAAACCAGCTTGAACATTTGGAAGTTCACACATTGCTGAAGCCTGGCTTGGATAATTTTGAGCATTACTTTACTAGAGTGTGAGATGAGTGCAATTGCACGGTAGCTTGAGCATTCTTTGGCATTGCCTTTCTTTAGGATTGGAATGCAAATTGACCTTTTCCAGTCCTGTGGCCGTTGTTGAGTTCTCCAAATTTGCTGGCATATTGGGTGCAGCACTTTCACAGCATCATCTTTCAGGATTTGGAATAGCTCAACTGGAATTCCATCACATCCACTAGCTTTGTTCATAGTGATGCTTTCTAAGGCCCACTTGACTTCACATTCCAGGATGTCTGGCTCTAGGTGTGTGATCACACCATCGTGATTATCTTGGTCTTGAAGATCTTTTTTGTACACTTCTTCTGTGTATTCTTGCCACCTCCTCTTAATATCTTCTGCTTCTGTTAGGTCCATATCATTTCTGTCCTTTATCGAGCCCATCTTTACATGAAATGTTCCCTTGGTATTTCTAATTTTCTTGAAGAGATCTCTAGTCTTTCCCATTCTGTTGTTTTCCTCTATTTCTTTGCATTGATCGCTGAGGAACCTTTCTTATCTCTTCTTGCTGTTCTTTGGAACTCTGCATTCAGATGTTTATATCTTTCCTTTTCTCCTTTGCTTTTCACTTCTCTTCTTTTCAAAGCTATTTGTAAGTTCCCCCCCAGACAGCCATTTTGCTTTTTTGCATTTCTTTTCCATGGGGATGGTCTTGATCCCTCTCTCCTGTACAATGTCACGAACCTCCTTCCATAGTTTATCAGGCACTCTGTCTATCAGATCTAGGCCCTTAAATCTATTTCGCACTTCCACTGTATAATCATAAGGGATTTAATTTAGGTCATGCCTGAATGGTCTGGTGGTTGTCCCTACTTTCTTCAATTTAAGTCTGAATTTGGCAATAAGGAGTTCATGATTTGAGCCACAGTCAGCTCCTGGTCTTGTTTTTGTTGACTGTATAGAGTTTCTCCATCTTTGGCTCCAAAAAATATAATCAATCTGATTTCAGTGTTGACCATCTCGTGATGTCCATCCATGTTTAGAGTCTTGTGTTGTTCAAAGAGGGTGTTTGTTATGACCAGTGCATTCTCTTGGGCAAAACTCTATTAGCCTTTTCCCTGCCTCATTCCGTATTCCAAGGCCAAATTTGCCTGTTACCCCAGGTGTTTCTTGACTTCCTACTTTTGCATTCCAGTCCCCTATAATGAAAAGGACATCTTTTTTGTGTGTTTTAGTTCTAAAAGGTCTTGTAGGTCTCCATAGAACCATTCAACTTCAGCTTCTTCAGCATTACTGGTTGGTTCATAGACTTGGGGTTACTCTGATATGGAACGGTTTACCTTGGAAACGAACAGAGATCATTCTGTCGTTTTTGAGACATTCCAGTTCATTTTAGTTCGCTGATTCCTAGAATGTCAATGTTCACTCTTGCCATCTCTTGTTTAACCACTTCCAATTTTTCTTGATTCATGGACCTAACATTCCAGGTTCCTATGCAATATTGCTCTTTACAGCATCAGACCTTGCTTCTATCACCAGTTACATCCACAACTGGGTATTGTTTTTGCTTTGGCTCCATCCCTTCATTCTTTCTGGAGTTATTTCTCCAGTGATCTTCCCAGTGATCTTCAACAGCTGCTGCTCCTTACCTTGGAAGCAGGGTATCTCTTTTATATTATGTTTCCTTTGGGCCTAGATGCTGACTCCCCTGAGTATCTGGTGCTACCAGGGTCCCTGTGACCCAACCTGCTTCACTACTTCCACATCTGGTCCTTCCTGGTGCAGAACCAAGTCCTCCAGGGCAGCCTCAGGAGCAAGCCCCTGTGGACGACCCACTCGTAGAGATGGAGATAAAACTACATTTGAAACCCAGGGAGAGTGAGGCTAAGGAAGAGGATCCAAAACCTTCCCAACAGCTGTACAAGCTGTAGATTAAAACCAAGTGATCAACTAGGCAGTCTCTGTGCCTATGGAATATGTAAAAGGACAATGAGAGCCCACAAAAGAAAACACACTAATTCTGATAGCTCTGGACCTTGGAGGCAAGAACAAACAGGAGTAGAACCAGAATAGAGTCTGAGCTACCCCCATAACAGGTCCAGAAACTATCCCAGTATTGGAGGGCATCCTAGAGAGGGGAGGTGGACTGTGATTGCCAATGAGGGAAAGGACACTGACAACAGAGACTCAATAAAAACACTCATTATTCTTATATTTTGACTTATTCTGTAGTTGCTTCTGGATTTTTTTCCTTTGCTTTTTTTTTCCCATTCCCACCTCCTGTTGCGGTAGTTGTTGATTTTGTTAAATCTATTTAAGCATTTGAAACTTTTTAAAATCACACTTTTTGTTTCTTTTATGTACTTCTGCCTCTAGGTTGGCCTTTTGCAGTTCTGTGGGGTTTTCCTGTTTTGTTTTTTTTTTTTTTTTCTTCTCTCTCTCTTTTTAAATTTATACATTTTTTCCCTGTATTTATTACTCTGTTTGCTTTTCCAACCGTTCTTTTCCCATTATAGTTATTATTTAATATATGCATAAATCTTCATTATCAATCTCTATTTAACCTTGTAATTCTATTATTTCATTCTTTTCTTCTTTTTCTTTATTTTTTTTTCCACCATGTTTGTTAGTTTGTTTTATTTTTCTTGCTTTATTCCCCAGGTAGCACCTTGCTTTAGTTTTATTTTCCAGTTTGTGATTTAGTTAGTTTTGTTTTTAACTGGTTGATATTATTTTTCATTCCCTTTGTTTGCTGGGTCAATCTATTGTACTTTTTTTTTTTTTACTGTTTTGGTTTTGTTTATAGGTGTGTGTGTGTGTGTGTGTGTGTGTGTGTGAAAGAAGGAAATGGAAACCCACTCCAGTATTCTTGACTAGAGAATCCTGTGAACAGAGAAGCCTGGTGGGCTGCTGTCTATGGAGTCTCACAGAGTTGGACATGACTGAAGCAACTTAGCAGCAGCAAATATGTGTACATATATAAGTGTGTGTGTGTGTGTACACATACACATACATAAACCTTTGCCAACAATGGTCCATCTAGTCAAGGCTATTGTGTTTCCAGCAGT
This sequence comes from Bubalus kerabau, assembly GCF_029407905.1. Classification (NCBI taxonomy): domain Eukaryota; kingdom Metazoa; phylum Chordata; class Mammalia; order Artiodactyla; family Bovidae; genus Bubalus; species Bubalus kerabau. The sequence goes on from NC_073647.1 coordinate 87,054,527, forward strand.
CATGTATGGATGTAAGAGATGGACTATAAAGCTGAACACCAAAGAATTGATGCTTTTGAACTGTCATGTTGGAGAAGACTCTTGAGAGTCCCTTGGACTGTAAGGAGATCAAACCAGTCCATCCTAAAGGAGATCAGTCTTGAGTGTTCATTGGAAGGACTGATGTTGATACTGAAACTCCAATACTTTGGCCACCTGATGCAAAAAGCTGACTTATTTGAAAAGACCCTGATGCTGGGAGAGATTGGGGGCAGGAGTAGAAGGGGACAACAGAGGATGAGATGGTTGGATGGCATCACCAACTCAATGGACATGAGTTTGAGTAAACTCCTGGAGTTGGTGATGGACAGGGAGGCCTGGCATGCTGCAGTCCATGGGGTCACAAAGAGTCAGACATGACTGAGTGACTGATCTGAACTGAGTTGATAGGTGTATATTTATTTGTGTATATTCCATTATTTGCCTGATTTTGTAATTTTGTTTCTTTCTGTTTTTTGTTTGTTCTAATCCTATTTAATGCCATAACAAACCACTTGTGGAGTCTCAGTTCCCCAGCCAAAGATCAATCCCTGAGCCTTTTGGAATGGGACTCCAAGACTCTAAGACAGTAGACTACAAGAGATCTCCTAACCCTAAGAAGTGTTAATTAGTGATGACTCCCACAAAGGCAACCACCTGTACATAAGACCTGTCATCAACAATTGCCAGCAGCATCCTGTGCAGGACGCCTTATCCAAACAACAAACAAGACAAAAATACAAACCCAATCACCACCAGACAGGGTTACAACCCTAGCCCTGACAATCAAAGGGGAAAAAAAATCTCCTGTTCACACCATAAAGTCACATCCTACATGAAGATTACACAAACCACTGGATAATCTTTACCCACCAGGGGCAGAAACCAAAAGGGAGAAAGAATTCAACCTTGAAGACTGGGAAAAGGGGACCTCAAACACATAAGCTAAAATAAATAATGAAAAGGCAGAGAAATGCTGTGTGAATGAAGGAACAACCTAGAAACACACAATTCCAAATAAATGAATAGAATGTAGGAAAACAACCTAAAAAAGAATTCAGAGTAATGATAGTAAATATGATCCAATCCTCAAAAACAGAATCGAGAAAATAGAAAAATAAATTAAAACATGTAACAAAGACCTAGAAAAAAAAAAATAAAGAATAAACAGATGACAGAAATACTGAAATTAAAAATAATCTTTGTCAGTTCAGTCACTCAGTCCTGTCTAACACTTTGTGACCCCATGGACTGTAGCATGCCAGGCTTCCCTGTCCATCAACAAATCCTGAGGCTTGCTCAAACTCATGTGCATTGAGTCAGTGATGCCATCGAACCATTTCATTCTCTTTCGTCCCTTTCTCCTCCTGCCTTAAATATTTCCCAGCATCAAGGTCTTTTCTAATGCATCAGTTCTTCACATCTGGTGGCTGAAGATTCAGCTTCAGCATCAGTTCTTCCAATGAATATTCAGGGTTGATTTCCTTTAGGATTGACTAGTTGGATCTCCTTGCTGTCCAAGGGACTCTCAAGAGTCTTATCCAACACCACAGTTCAAAAAGCATCAGTTCTTTGGTCTTGAGCTTTCTTTACAGTCCAACTCTCATATCCACACATGGCTATTGGAAAAATCACAGCTTTGACTAGATGGACCTTTGTGGGTAAAGCAATGTCTCTGCTTTATAATATGCTGTCTAGATTGGTCATAGCTTTTATTCCAAGGAGTAAACATCTTTAAATTTCATGGCTGCAGTCACCATCTTCAGTGATTTTGGAGCCCAAGAAAATAAATTCTGTCACTGTTTCCATTGCTTCTCCAACTATTTGTCATGAAGTGATGGGACCTAAAGCCATGATCTTGATTTTTTTGATAGCAACTTTTTCACTATCTTTTTTCACTTTCATCAAGGGACTCTGTAGTTCCTCTTCATTTTCTGTCATAAGGGTGGTGTCATCTGCATATCTGAGGTTATTGATATTTCTTCTGGCAATCTTGATTCCAGCTTGTACTTCATCCAGCCTTGCATTTCACATGATGAAACCTGCATATAAGTTAAATAAGCAGGGTGAAAATATACAACCTTGAGGTACTCCTTTCCTAATTTGGAACCAGTCCATTGTTCCATGTCTGGTTCTAACCATTGCTTTTGACCTTCATACAGATTTCCAGGAGGCAAGTCAGGGGTTCTGGTAGTCCCATTTCTTTAAGAACTTTCCAAAGTTTGTTGTCATCCACACAGTCAAATACTTTTCATCCACACAGTCAAAGACTTTAGACTAATCAATGAAGCAGGAGTTGTTTTTCTGGAATTCTCTTGCTTTTTCTATGATACAATGCATTTTAACAATTTGATCTCTTGTCCGTCTGCCTTTTCAAAATCCAGTTTGAATATCTGGAAGTTATTGGTTCAGGTACGGTTGAAACCTAGCTTTGAGAACTTTAAGAATTGCTTTGCAAGTGTGTAAAATGAATGCAATTTTGCAGTAGTTTGAAAATCCTTTGGCATTTCTCTTCTGTGTGACTGGAATAAAAACTGATCTTTTCCGCTCCTGTGGCCACTGCTGAGTTTTCAAATTTGCTGGCATATTGAGTGCAGCTCTTTAAAAGCATCATCTTTTTAGGATTTGACATAGCTCAGCTGGAATTCCATCACCTGTACTAGGTTTGTTCATAATGATGCTTTCCAAGGCCCACTCGACTTCGCACTCCAGAATGTCTCCCTCTAAGTGAGTGATTACACCATTGTGGTTATCTGTATTATGGAGATCTTTTTGCATAGTTCTGTGTATTCTTGCCACCTCTTCTTAATATCTTGTGCTTCTGTTAACTCCATACCATTCTTATCCTTTAATGTGCACTTCTTTGCATTAAAGGTTCCTTTGGTCAACAAATGTTCCCTCTTTGTCAACAAAAGACTTTGAAGTGCAGTATTGGGTCCAATCTCAAAAATGACTGAATACTCTCTTTTCATTTCCAAGGCAATCCTTTTAATATCACAGTAATCCAAGTCTATGCCCCAACCACTAATGCCAAAGAAAATGAAGTTGAGTGGTTCTATGGTAACCTACAAGACCTTCTAGAACTAACAGGAAAAAAAAAATATGTCCTTTTTATCATAGGGAACTAGAATGAAAAAGTAGGAAGTCAAGAGATACCTGAAGTAACAGGCAAGTTTGGCCTTGAGGTACAAAATGAAACAGGGCAAAGGATAACAGAGTTTTGTCAAGAGAATGTACTGGTCATAGCACAGAACCTCTTCCAACTACACAAGACATGACTCTACACTTGGACATCACCAGATGGTCAACATGGAAATCAGATTGATTATATTCTTTGCAGCCAAAGAAGGAGAACTCTATACAGTCAGCAAAAAGAAGACCAGGAGCTGACTGTGGTTCAGATAATGAACTCCTTATTGCCAAATTCAGACTTAACTTGAGGAAAGTAGGGATAACCACTGGAACACTCAGGTATGACCTGAATAAAATCCCTTATGATTATACATTGGAAGTGGCTAATAGATTCCAGGGATTAGATATGATAGAGTGTCTGAAGAACCAAGGATGGAGTTTCATAACACTATACAAGAGGCAGTGATGAAAACCATCCCCAAGAAAAAGAAATGCAAAAATGCAAAATGGTTGTCTGAGGATGCCTTACAAATAGTTGAGTAAAGAAAAGAAGCAAAAGGCAAAGAAGAAAAAGAAAGATATTTCCTACTGAATGCTGAGTTCCAGAGAATAGCAAGAAGAGATAAGAGACTTCCTAAGTGATCAATGCAAAAAAATAGACTAAAACAATAGAATAGGAAAGACTGGATATCTCTTCAAGAAAAATACTCTATAATAATCAATAGCAAAATATCTGAAGTGGAAGAACATATATGTAAGCTGGAGGATTGAATGATGGTAATAGCTACTGAAGAACAGAATAAAGTAAAAAGAATGAAAAGAACTGAGGATAGTCTCAGAGACCACTGGGGCTATGCTAAATTCACCAGCATTCCACATACAATAGTCCCAGAAGAAGAAGAGCAAAAGAAAGGGTATGAGAAACATTTTGAGGTGATTATAGTCGAAAGTTTTCCCAACATAGAAAAGGAAATAGTCAATTAAATCCAAGAAGCACAGAGTCCCATACAGGATAAACCAAAGAAGAAACATCCCAAGACACATATTAATGAAATTAACAAAGATTAAACACAAAGAAAGAATATTAAAAGCAGCAAGGGAAAAGCCACAATAACATACCAGGGAAACCCTTTACAATTAACAGCTGATCTTTCAGCAGAAACTCTACCATTAGAAAGGAATGGTGGAATATATTTAAATTACAGAAAGGGGTAAATCTAAAACCAAGATTACTCTATGTGGCAAGTATCTCATTCAAAATTGATGGAGAAATCAAAAGCTTTACAGACAAGCAAAATTTAAGAGAATTTTGCACCACCAACCCAGCTTTACAACAATGTTAAAGGGACTTATATGAACAGGAAACACAAGAGAAGAAAAAGACCTCCAAAAACAAAACCCAAACAATTGAGAAACAGCTAATAGAAACATATATATCAATAATTACTTTAAATGTAAATGGATCAAATGCTCCAACCAAAAGACATAGACTGGCTGAGTGAGTACAAAAATAAGACTCATAGATTGCTGTCTACCAGAGACCCACTTCAATATAGAGAAATCACTTGCATTCCTGTATATTAAAAATGAAAAATAAGAAAGAGAATTTAAGGAATCAATCCCATACATCAAAAAAGAATAAAATATCTAGGAAAAAGCCTACCTAAAGATAAAAAAGAGCTGTATGCAGAAAACTATAAGACACTGATGAAAGAAATCAAAGATGACATAAACAGTTTGAGAAATATTCCATATTTCTGTGTTGGAAGAATAAATATTGTGGAAATAACTATACTATTAATTTGCAATCCACAGATTCGATGTGATCCCTATCAAATTACAAATGGCATTTTTTCACAGAACTGACAAAAAATGTTACAATTCATAAGGAAACACAAAAGACCCTGAAGAGCCAAAGCAATCTTGAGAAAGAAGAATGGGGCTGGAGGAACATACCTTCCTGACTTCAGACTATATTATAAAGCTTCAGTCATCAAGACAGTATGGTACTGGCACAAAACCATAAATATAGACCAATGGAACAAGTTAGAAACATCAGAGATAAACCCACACACTATGGGTACCTTATATTTGACAAAGGAGACAAGAATATACAGTAGGGCAAAGATCACCTCTTCAATAAGTGGTGCTGGGAAAACTGAACTGCTAACATGTAAAACATGAATTTAGAACACTTCCTAACAACAAACACAAAGATAAACTCAAAATGGATTAAAGACATAAATTTAAGACCATAAACTATAAAACTGTTAAAAGAAAACATAGGCAGAACATTGTATTCCATAAATGACAGTAAGACCCTCCATGACCCACCTCCTGGATTAATGGAAATAAAGACACAAATAAATAAGTGGGACCTAATTTACCTTACAAAAATTTTGCACAGCAAAGGAAACTACAAATAAGGTGTAAAGACAACCCTCGGAAATGGAGAAAATAAGGTCAAATGAAACAACTGACAAATAATTAATTTCCAAAATATACAAGGAGCTAATACAAGTCAACACTAGAAAAGAAAAACAACAACAACAACAACAATCAAAAAGTGGGCAAAAAACATAAACTGACAATTCTCCAAAGAAGGCATATGCATGGCTAACAAACACATGAAAAGATGCTCAACATTGGTCATTATTAGAGAAATGCAAATCAAAACTATGAGATATCACCTCACAACAGTCAAGATAGCCATCATCAAAAAGTCTACAAAGAATAAATGCTGGAGAGGGTGTGGAAAAAAGGGTGTGGAAAAAAAACAAACAAAACCTCTTGCACTGTTGGTGGGAATGTAAATTGATACAGCCACTATGGAATACAGTACAGAAATTCCTTTAAAAAAACTAGGAATTAAAGGACCATATGACCCAGCAATCCCACTACTAGGCATATACCATGAGGAAATCAAAATTGAAAAAGACACATGTATCCCAAAGTTCATTGCAGTGCTATTTAAAGTAGCTAGAATATGGAAGCAACCTTGATGTTCATTGACAGATGAATGGATAAAAAAGCTGTGGTGCATATTTACACTGGAACATTACTCAGCCATAAAAAGGAACACAACTGAGTCAGTTCTAATGAGGTGGATGAACCTAGAGCCTATTATACAGTGAAGTAAGTCAGAAAGAGAAAGATAAATATTGTATACTAACACATATATGTGGAATCTAGTAAGATGGTACTGAAGAATTTATTTGCAGGGTAGCAATAGAGACACAGACATAGAGAAGAGACTTATGGACACAGGGAGAAGGGAGGAGTGAGATGCATGGAGAGAGTAACATGAAAACTTCCATTACTGTATGTAAAATAGATAACCAGTGGGAATTTGTTGTATGACTCAGGGAACTCAAACTGGGGCTCTGTGACAATCTAGAGGGGTGGGATACAGAGGCAGATGGGAGGGAGTTTCAAGAGGGAGGAGACATATGTATACCTATGGCTGATTCATTTTGATATTGGGCAGAAACCAACACAATTCTGTAAAGCAATTATCCTTCAATGATAAAATAAATAAATTCAAAATTTAAAAACAAAAAAGTTGAAATCTTGCATGTTTTGTACATATTCTTTTTATATTGAAGCCTCCAAAATGTCAAAAACAAACAGATTTCTACATATGTCAGATAGTTGAGCAAATATTCTCAGTTTAATGTTAAGTCTGTAAACCATGTGGATAGGTAAACTGAAAAGTAAAAAGAAACAAACAAAAAAAAAGATTAATTAAAAAAAAGATTAATTAGCTTAGTATTTTTTTTTTTTATCATACCATTTTACTGCCTAAATGGAGGGAGAAAAAAGTCCTAGAAAAATGAATTCTGTACAGTTTCTCATTTCTGGAAACTGATCAACTCACCCTGCACATGACTGCCAGATAAAATACCAGTATTACTTCAGTGTTCTCTTATCAATCACTTCCAATTGCTCCCCATTATCAGACAGATTAAAGCTCTAAGGCTTGATCCCAAAGGCAAGACTCTCAAAGAACCTATCTTAACTCACCTAATGAAAATTAAGGAATTTGTCTGACACCATAGTTTACACATTTAATGTGTCTTTAATTTTTATCAGTTTGATTTCTATGTGTCTCAATGTATTCCTCTTTGGGTTTATCCTGCCTGGGACTCTCTATGCTTCCTGGATTTGGTTGAGTATTTCCTTTCCCATGTTAAGGACATTTTTGTCTATTATATCTTCAAATATTTTCTCAGGTCCTTTCTTGCTCTCTTCTCCTTCTGGGACCCCTAAAATGTGAATGCTGGTGCATTTCATGTTGTCCCGGAGGTCTCTTAGGATGTCTTAATTTTTTTTTTTTATTCTTTTTTTTCCCCCTATTTTCTGTTATGTGTCAGTGATTTCCACCATTCTTTTTGCCAGGTCATTTATTGGTTCTCCTGCCTCAGTTACTCCACTATTGATTCCTTCTAGTGTAGTACTCATCTCTGTTTGTTTGTTCTTTAGTTCTCCTAGGTCTTTGGTAAACATTTCTTGCATCTTCTCCATTTTTTTTTCTCCTGAGACACTGGATCATTTTCATTATCATTATTCTGAATTATTTTTCTGGAAGGTTGCCTATCTCCACTTCATTTAGTTGTTTTTCTGGAGTTTTATCTTGTCCCTTCCTCTGGGACATAACTTTCAGCTTTTTCATCCTGATTAACTTTCTGTTATGTGGTTTTTGTTTTAGCCACTGTGGGATTGTGGTTATTCCTGTTGCTTCTGTCTGTCCTCTGATGGAAGATGCTAAAAGGCTTGAGGAAGCTTCCTGATGGAAGAGACTGGTGGTGGGAAAAATTGGGTCTTGCTCTCATGGGCAGGGCCTTGCTCAGTAAGGCTTTAAACCAATTATCTGCTCATGGTTGGGGTTTGTGCTCCCTTCCTGTTAGTTTTGTTGCCTGAGGTTACCCAGTCCTGGGGTCTATTGGCTGTGTGGTAGGGTTAATGACAACCTCCAAGAGACCTTTCACCAAGGGGGAACTTCCTAAACTGCTGCTGACAGTGCCTCCATCCCTGTCATGAGCCTCTACTGAGCCACACCTTCGCAGGAGACCCTCCAACATTAGCTAGTAGTTTTGCTTCAGTTTTCTGTGGGGTCACTTCTGTATCCTCTGGGTCTTGGTGCATGCAAGATTTTGTTTGTGCCCTCCAAGACTGGGGTCTCTGTTACCCCTAGTCCTGCAGAAGTCCTATGATCAAATTCTACTGGCCTTCATGGCCAGATTCCTGGGGATTCCCAGTCCCTTTTGTTAGATCCCCAGGCTGAGAAGCCTGACATGGGGTTCAGAACCTTCACAACAGTGGGAGAACGTTTTTGTTATTATTGTTCTCCAGTTTGTGGGTCACCTCCCCAGTGGGTATGGAATTTGATTTTATCATGATTGCCCCCTTCTACCATCTCAGCTTCTTCTGTCTTTGGATGTGGGGTATCTTTTTCTGGTGGGTTTTAGCATTCTCCTGTCAATGGTTGTTCAACAACTAGTAGCTATTTGGGTGCTCACAGGAGGATATGAGCCCAGGCCATTCTACTCTATCTTGAACTAGAAGTCATAAGCATTTAAGTTGTAAAGCCAAAGTTACTGATAGGGAAAGTCAAATACTACATGTCTAAACAACTCATTTTTAAACCTAAGAAATTACAGAGTTAGTAAAAACAAGTAACTGACAAGTAGGGTTGATAAGCTTTGGTCTTTTGGGTTCTTGTGAAGGATTGGCAATACTGGGCCATAAGCATTAATCATAATTAGATGGGTTGAAGAGCCCTAACATCAAAAGAAGCAGGGACAGAGTCAAAAGAAACATATCACCTTTGTTATCAGTCTCAACCCCTTCTTTACTAATTGATCTTAGTACCCCCTACTGTGTCTTTGTTCAATTACTTCTCAAGTTCTAGTATATCTACAAGAGATAATACAGTATAGTGGTAAAAACATAGAACGCCCATGGTTTATTCTCACACCGACTAGCTGTATTACCTTAGGCAAGTCACCAAAGCTCTCTGTTCCTTAACTTTTTGCATTTAGTGGTGACTCATGCTCAGTCATGTCTGACTCTGCAACCCTTTGGACTATAGCCCACCAGGCTCCTCTGTCCATGGAATTCTCCAGGTAAGAATACCGGAGTAGGTTGCCATTTCCTTCTTCAGGGCATCTTCCTGACCCAGGGATCAAACCCGTGTCTCCTTCATTGCACGCAGATTCCTTACCAGTGAGACGTCAGGGAAGCCCTGTAACTCTCTGTATTGCTGCTGCTGTTAAGTAGCTTCAGTTGTGTCCAACTCTGTGCGACCCCATAGACGGCAGACCACCAGGCTCCCCCATCCCTGGGATTCTCCAGGCAAGAACACTGGAGGGGGTTGCCATTTCCTTCTCCAATGCATGAAAGTGAAAAGTGAAAGTGAAGTCACTCAGAGTCTTAGCGACTCCATGGACTGCAGCCCACCAGGCTCCTCCGTCCATGGGATTTTCCAGGCAAGAGTACTGGAGTGGGGTGCCATTAAATTAAGCAGTATATGACTGAAAAAGTTGCCTGGCACAGAGTAGTTGCTATGTGAATGTTTGCTATTACTATTTTTCTTCCTCCTTTCTTCAAAGCCCAGTTTAGCTCCCATCATCTCCAGGAAGTCACATAACACCCTTGTGCTCCTTTGAACCCCTATATTACCTATAATCATTATGAGTCCTTTGACATTTCATTTTATGTCACCATGGGAAATAGTTTATATTTTTGTAACATTATTTTAAACTCTTTTTAATGTGTTCATGTTTTGCCTCTCCTAACAGAATATGCACTCCTTGGGAGTAAGAACCGTGCCTTACCCTTCTCTTTTTCTCCTTCTCAATTTATCATTTCACAAAAGATCCTTAAGAAATATTTGCCAAATGAGTGAATCAATAACAGGTTATCACAGGTGGCAAATTTCATAGGTTTCAATTTAGAGACAAACATTTTCACCACAAGAAAGAAATATTTTTTCTTCTTTGAAGTATATGCTGGGTGGTTATGCTTTTTTCTCTAAAAAATAGGGTGAGCATATACTTAATTACAGATCCTTGGCCTGTTTTAGTACAGATTTATTCCATTTTGTGGAGAAGGAAATGGCAACCCACTCCAGTATTCTTCCCTGGAGAATCCCATGGACAGAGGAGCCTGGTAGGCCACAGTCCATGGGGTCTCAAAGAGTCAGACACAACTGAGTGACTTCACTTTCACTTTCACTTGTTTCATTTTAGACAGATAAAGTGTTTCCTAATAGGAGAGTAACTATTAAATTGTCATGGATTCACTAAGATTATAAGACAGAGTGGCACATTTGATTAAATACAAAAATATAGATAAAACAGCAAAGATGAATTTTCTAGGAAAAGTCCCTAAAATATTTAAAAATTATATGTAAACTCTCAATAGCAGCTAGGGAGCAACAAAACAAGTCTTGGGTGAATATTATACATTAAAATATTTACAGGGGGTACTCAAGATTATGGTGTGTCTGGAATTTACAAACCACTTCACATCATGGCACATGTGGACTTTGAAAATGTTTATATAGTATACTAAAATAAGCATAAAGGGGTTCCTAAACCATGAGTAACTTGCACTGGGACTTTGGTAACTTCATCTGTAGAACTCTGGCCACTTCAGATGCTGGCCAACTACTCTGAGGGATAAGAGAGCACAAAGCTCAGCACACCTGTAACCTATCCACAACACATCAGTTGGAGAACTCTGTTGCTTTTGTAATATTAAGTGTTTTAATCTGTACTGTTCAACACAGAACAAGGAAGACCTATGATATGAACATATAAACCCAGATGAAGCATGCATTTTTGTTGCATTCCTATATGCAAAAGTCTCTGAACATTGCTCAGTTCAATAGTTGTATGTCTTATTCTGTTAACATCAGAGACTGGGTTCAATGCAAATCATACTATATGCTTTTTCCTTTATTCTCATTCACTAATATATTCAATGATGATTGATTGAACACCAACTATGTAATATATTATGTGCTTGTTACAGATTAAAAACAATACCATTGAGTTCTGGCAGGTACTGCAATGGCACATGGAGCACACTTTGTACCCCCTGAGCCATACTTGCCCCAAGTCAACAAATAAGCTAGATGGTCTAAGTTGAGTGGGGACCCTATCATATGAAGCCTCACCTCAACAGTTCAACAGATCAGCCCAGGACCAAAAATAATAAGGACTCTTTACCATGAGCAAACAAAAGACACCTCTGGCATCTCAAGTCTCATCTTATTCTTGCTTGCTGGATGACAGATGGGATAGGGAAATAATGGTGGCCTCTGGCCACCAAGTCTTACAACTCAGTTAACTGAAATGAACAATGTGTCTCAATTGCATGAGACACCACTCTATCTCTATAACAACAGACAAAAGCTTTGCCAGCTGGAAGGTGAGAAGAATTTCTGAGGATGACAAGTGGAGCAGATAGCTTCCATTAGCTATTTGACTGTTGTTCTTCATTGTATGAGACCTTGATATTTTAAGAGAGAAATGGTAGAATAGTGTACCACAATTTATCAGTGTGAAGTGTACATTAAAATTTGGAAAGCTTTACAAGTTTTTTATAATTCTATATATGCAACATGAACAAAAGTTGTTCTTAAATTTTGGGGTGGCATGATAAAGTAATTAGCCTCCAATTAAAATAAATAAATTTACGTTTAAAAAAAGTAAATCATGTGTCTTAAAAAAGAACTATTGTAAAAAAATCATAGAAATGTCTGATGGAAATGACTATATTTTTTGAAAACATAATAATGCATTATTTTAAATGGCATTGCATTTAGATTCCTCATTTCAAGTTAATCTTAAACTGTTAACATCACTTGAGTTGATCAAAGTCCAACTACACTGTACATGCTTCTCCTATTCACATCCATTTCTCAAAATTGTGCTCATTTTGAATGCCTGAATACCTAGTCAAGTGCTATATTTCTTAGTAATTCCTAGTAATGTCCTTGATAACTGGCTGCCAAATAGGACGTGATCAATTGCCTGTTTAATTTTTAGAGAACATTGAGCCTATGACGGTCATTATAGTTTGAACTTGCCGTATATTTTAATGTTTTCCTGTGTATTTTATTTTATTCTTAATTAACTTTTATTGAAGTATAATCCTTTTACAATGTTTTGTTAGTTTCTGCTGTATAGCCAAGTAAATCATCTGTATGTACACATATATCCCCTCTCTTTTGGATTTCCTTCCCACTAAGGTGTCACATAGCACTGAATAGAGTTCCCTGTGCTATATAGTAGGTTTTCGTTAGTTCTCTATTATATACAGTAGTGTATATATGTCAATCTTATTTCACCCCTCTTATCCCCAGTATCCGTGTCTGTTCTCTGTGTCTGTGTCTCTATTTCTGTTTTGCAAATAAGTTCATCTGTATCATCTTTCTATATTACAAACATAAGGGATATCATTTGATATTTATTTTTCTCATTCTGACTTATTTCACTCTGTATGACAGTCTCTTGGTCCATTCATGTCTCTGCAAAAGGCACAATTTCATTCCTTTTTATAGCTGAGTAATATTCCATTGTATATATGTACCATATTTTCTTTATGCATTTCTTTGTTGATGGACATTTAGCTTGCTTCCATGCCCTGGCTATTGTAAATGGTGCTGCAGTGAACATTGGGGGTATATATATCTTTTCTTTTTATTTTTTTCCTTTTATTTATTTATTTTTTATTTTTTAACCATTTATCATTTATTTATGATTATTTTTATTATTGCTTTGCAATATTAAATTGGTTTTGCCATACATCAACATGAATCTGCCACAGATGTACACGTGTTCCCCATCCTTCACCCCCTCCCACCTCTCTCCCCATACCATCCCTCTGGGTCATCCCAGTGCACCAGCCCTGAGCATCCTGTATCCTGCATCGAACCTGGACTGGCAATTCATTACATATATGATATTGTACATGTTTCAAGGCCATTCTCCCAAATCATCCCACCCTCGCCCTCTCCCACAGAGTCCAAAAGACTGTTCTATACATCGGTGTCTCTTTTGCTGTCTTGCATACAGGTTATACAGGTTGGGCTTCCCAGGTGGCTTAGAGGTTAAAGCATCCCCCTGGAATGCAGGAGACCTGGGTTTGATCCCTGGGTCGGGAAGATCCCCTGGAGAAGGAAAATGGCAACCTACTCCAGTACTCTTGCCTGTAGAATCCCATGGAGGGAGGAGCCTGGTAGGCTATAGTCCATGGGGTCGCAAAGAGTCAGGCACGACTGAGGGACTTCACTTTCACTTTCACTTCACTTTCATACAGGGTTATTGTTATCATCTTTCTATATTCCATATATATGCGTTAGTACACTGTATTGGTGTTTTTCTTTCTGGCTTAGTTCACTCTGTATAGTAGGCTCCAGTTTCATCCACCTCACTAGAACTGATTCAAATGCATTCTTTTTAATGGACGAGTAAAACTCCATTGTGTATATGTACCACCGCTTTCTTATCCATTAATTTGCTGATGGACATCTAGGTTTCTTCCATGTTCTGGCTATTATAAACAGTGCTGCAATGAACATTGGGGTACAAGTGTCTCTTTCAATTCTGGTTCCCTAAGTGTGTGTGCCCAGCAGTGGGATTGCTGGGTCATATGGCAGTTCTATTTCCAATTTTTTAAGGAATCTCCACACTGTTCTCCATTGTGGCTGTCCTAGTTTGCATTCCCACCAACAGTGTAAGAATGATCCTTTTCTCCACACCACCTCCAGAATTTATTGCTTGTAGACTTTTGGATAGCAGCCATTCTGACTGGCATGAGATGGTACCTCATTGTGGTTTTGATTTGCATTTCTCTGATAATGAGTGATGTTGAGCATCTTTTTATGTGTTTGTTAGCCATCTGTATGTCTTCTTTGGAGAAATGTCTGTTTAGTTCTTTGGCCCATTTTTTGATTGGGTAGTTTATTTTTCTGGAATTGAGCTGCAGGAGTTACTTGTATATTTATGAGATTAATTCTTTGTCAGTTGCTTCATCTTCTATTATTTTCTCCCGTTCTGAAGCCTATCTTTTCACCTTGCTTATAGTTTCCTTTGTTGTGCAGAAGCTTTTAATTTTAATTAGGTTGCATTTGTTTGTTTTTGCTTTTATTTCCAATATTCTGGGAGGTAGGTCATAGAGGATCCTGCTGTGATTTATGTCAGAGAGAGTTTTGCCTATGTTCTCCTCTAGGAGTTTTATAATTTCTGGTCTTACATTTAGATCTTTAATCCATTTTGAGTTTATTTTTGTGAATGGTGTTAGAAAGTGTTCTAGTTTCATTCTTTTACAAGTGGTTGTCCAGTTTTCCCAGCACCACTTCTTAAACAGCTTGTATTTTCTCCATTGTATATTTTTGCTTCCTTTGTCAAAGATAAGATGCCCATAGGTGCAGGGATTTATCTCTGGGCTTTCTATTTTGTTCCATTGATCTATATTTCTGTCTTTGTGCCAGTACCGTACAGTCTTGATGACTGTGGCTTTGTAGTATAGCCTGAAGTCAGGCAGGTTGATTCCTCCAGTTCCATTCTTCTTTCTCAAGATTGCTTTGGCTATTCGAGGTTTTTTTGTATTTCTGTACAACATGTGAAATTATTTGTTCTAGTGCTGGAAAAAATAGCTTGATAGGGATTGCATTGAATCTATAGATTGCTTTGGGTAGTATACCCATTTTCACTATATTGATTTTTCCGATCCTGAACAAGGTATATTTCTCCATCTATTAGTGTCCTCTTTGATTTAATTCACCAGTGTTTTATAGTTTTCTGTATACAGGTCTTTTGTTTTTTTATGTAGATATATTCCTAAGTATTTTATTCTTTTCATTACCATGGGGAATGGAATTGTTTCCTTAATTTCTCTTTTTGTTTTCTCATTATTAGTGCAAAGGAATGCAAGGGATTTCTGTGTGTTGATTTTATATCCTGCCACTTTACTATATTCATTGATAAGCTCTAGTAATTTTCTGGTGCAGTCTTTAGGGTTTTCTATGTAGTTGATCATGTCATCTGCAAACAGTGAGAGTTTTACTTCTTCTTTTCCAATTTGGATTCCTTTAATTTCTTTTTCTGCTCTGATTGCTCTGGCCAAAACTATGTTCAATACTAGTGGCGAGAGGGCACCCTTGTCTTGTTCCTGACTTTAGGCGAAATGCTTTCAATTTTTTCACCATTGAGGATAATGTTTGCTGTGGGTTTGTCATATATAGCTTTTATTATGTTGAGGTATGTTCCTTCTACTCCTGCTCTGGAGAGTTTTTTCTTTTTCATTTTTTTTTTATCATAAATGGATGTTGAATTTTGTCAAAGGCTTTCTCTGCATCTATTGAGATAATCATATGGCCTTTATTTTTCAATTTGTTAATGTGGTGTATTACATTGATTGATTTGCGGATATTGAAGAATCCTTGCATCCCTGGAATAAAGCCCACTTGATCATGGTGTATGATCTTTTAAATGTGTTTTTGGATTCTGATTACTAGAATTTTGTTAAGGGTTTTTGCATCTATGTTCATCAGTGATATTGGCCTGTGGTTTTCTTTTTTTGTGTGGCATCTTTGTCAGATTTTGGTAATAGGGTGATGATGGCCTCATAGAATGAGTTTGTAAGTTTACCTTCCCCTGCAATTTTCTGGAAGAGTTTGGGTAGGATAGGTGTTAGCTCTTCTCTCAATTTTTGGTAGAATTCAGCTGTGAAGCCGTCTGGACCTGGGCTTTTGTTTGCTGGAAGATTTCTGATTACAGTTTCAATTTCCATGCTTGTGATGGGTCTGTTAAGATTTTCTATTTCTTCCTGGTTCAGTTTTGGCAAGTTGTACTTCTCTAAGAATTTGTCCATTTCTTCCAAGTTGTCCATTTTATTGGCATATAATTGCTGATAGTAGTCTTTTATGATCTTTTGCATTTCTGTGTTGTCTGTAGTGATCTCTCCATTTTCTTTTCTAATTTTATTGATTTGATTTTTCTCCCTTTGTTTCTGGATGAGTCTGGCTAATGCTTTGTCAATTTTATTTATCCTCTCAATGAACCAGCTTTTGGCTTTGTTGATTTTTGCTACGGTCTCTTTTGTTTCTTTTGCATTTCTTTCTGCCTTAATTTTTAAGATTTCTTTCCTTCTACTAACCCTGGGGTTCTTCATTTCTTCCTTTTCTAGTTGCTTTAGGTGTAGCGTTAGGTTATGTACTTGACTTTTTTTTTGTTTCTTGAGATATGCCTGTATTGCTATGAACCTTCCCCTTAGCACTGCTTCTACAGTGTCCCATAGGTTTTGGATTGTTGTGTTTTCATTTTCATTCCTTACTATGCATATTTTGATTTCTTTTTTATTTATTCTGTGATTTGTTGGTTATTCAGCAGCATCTTGTTCAGCCTCCCATATGTTGGAATTTTTAATAGTTTTTCTCCTGTAATTGAGATCTAATCTTACTGCATTGTGGTCAGAAATTATGCTTGGTATTATTTCAATTTTTTTTTTTTTTTTATTTACCAAGGCTAGACTTATGGCCCAGGATGTGCTCTATCCTGGAGAAAGTTCCATGTGTGCTTGAGAAAAAGGTGAAATTCATTATTTTGAGGTAAAATGTCCTATAGATTCCAATTAGGTCTAAGTGGTCTATTGTATCATTTAATTTTTTTAATTTAAATTTATGTATTTTAATTAGAGGCTAATTACTTTACAATATTGTATTGGTTTTGCCATACATCAACATGAATCTGCCACGGGTGTACACGTGTTCCAAATCCTGAACCCCCCTCCCACCTCCCTCACCATACCATCCCTCTAGGTTATTCCAGTGCACCAGCCGCAAGCTTCCTGTGTTCTCCATCGAACCTGGACAGGTGAATCGTTTCTTATATGATATTATACCTGTTTCAATGCCATTCCAGTTTGCGTTTCCTTGTTAATTTTCTATTTAGTTGATCTACCCATAGGTGTGAGTGGGGTATTAAAGTCTCCCACTATTATTGTGTTATTGTTAATTTCCCCTTTCAGACATGTTAGCATTTGTCTTACATATTGCAGTGCTCCTATGTTGGGTGTATATATATTTATAATTGTTATATCTTCTTCTTGAATTGATCCTTTGATCATTATGTAGTGTCCTTTTTTGTCTCTTTTCACAGCCTTTGTTTTAAAGTCTGTTTTATCTGATATGAGTATTGCTACTCCTCCTTTCTTTTGGTCTCTATTTGTGTGGAATACCTTTTTCCAGCCCTTCACTTTCAGTCTGTGTGTCCCTTGTTCTGATGTGGGTCTCTTGTAGACAACATATAAAGGGGTCTTGTTTTTGTATCCATTCAGCCAGTCTTTGTCTTTTGGTTGGGGCATTCAACTTATTTATGTTTAAGGTAATTATTGATAAGTATGATCCTGTGCTTTACTTTATTGTTTTGGATTTGAGTTTATACACCGTTTTTGTGTTTCCTGTCTAGAGAAGATCCTTTAGCATTTGTTGGAGAGCTGGCTTGGTGGTGCTGAATTCTCTCAGCTTTTGCTTGTCTGTAAAGCTTTTAATTTCTCCTTCATATTTGAATCAGATCCTTGCTGGGTACAGTAATCTGCTGCTGCTGCTGCTTCTGCTGCTAACTCACTTCAGTCATGTTTGACTCTGTGTGACCCTACAGACAGCAGCCCACCAGGCTCCCTTGTCTCTGGAATTCTCCAGGCAAGAACACTGGAGTGAGTTGCCATTTCCTTCTCCAATGCATGAAAGTGAAAAGTGAAAGTGAAGTCGCTCAGTCATGTCAGACTCTTAGCGACCCCATGGACTGCAGCCTACCAGGTTTCTCCATCCATGCAGTTTTCCAGGCAAGAATACTTGAGTGGGGTGCCATTGCCTTCTCCAACAACAATCTGGGCTCTAGGTTGTTTCCTTTCATCACTTTAAGTATGTCCTTCCATTCCCTCCTGGCCTGAAGAGTTTCTATTGAAAGATCAGCTGTTATACTTATGGGAATCCCCTTGTGTGTTATTTCTTGTTTTTCCCTTTCTGCTTTTAATATTTGTTCTTTGTGCTTGATCTTTGTTAATTTGATTAATATGTGTCTTGGGGTGTTTTGCCTTGGGCTTATCCTGTTTGGGACTCTCTGGGTTTCTTCGACTTGGGTGATTATTTCGTCCCCCATTTTACGAAAGTTTTCAACTATTATCTCAAGTATTTTCTCATGCTCTTTCTTTTTGTCTTCTTCTTCTGGGACTCCTATGATTCGAATGTTGGGGTGTTTAACATTGTCCCTGAGGTCTCTGATATTGTCCTCATTTCTTTTAATTCGTTTTTCTTTTATCCTCTCTGATTCATTTATTTCTACCATTCTATCTTCTCCCTCACTAATCCTATCTTCTGCCTCCATTATTCTACTATTTGTTCCCTCCAGAGTGTTTTTGATCTCATTTATTGCATTATTCATTATATATTGATTCCTTTTTATTTATTCTAGGTCCTTGTTAAACCTTTCTTGCATCTTCTCAATCCTTGTCTCCAGGCTATTTATCTGTGATTCCATTTTGTTTTCAAGATTTTGGATCATTGTCACTATCATTATTCAGAATTCTTTATCAAGTAGATTCCCTATCACTTCCTCTTTTGTTTGGTTTGGTGGGCATTTATCCTGTTCCTTTACCTGATGGGTATTCCTCTGTCTCTTCATCTTGTTTATATTGCTGTATTTGGGGAAGCATTTCTGTATTCTGGCAGTTTGTGGAGTTTCCTCACTGTGTGGGGTTGTACAGGTGGCTTCTCAAAGTTTCCTGGTTATGGAAGCTTGTGTTGGTGTTCTGGTGGGTGAAGTTGGATTTATTTTCTCTGAACTGCAATGAATTGTCCAGTAATGAGTTATTAGATGTCAGTGGGTTTTGAATGACCTTGGCAGCCTGTATATTGAAGCTCAGGTCTGTGTTCCTGTGTTGCTGGATAATTTGCGTGGTCTGAATTGCTCTGGAATTTGTTGGCCCTTGGGTGGTGCTTGGTTTCAGTGTAGGTATGGAGGCGTTTGATGAGTTCCTGTCGATTAATGTTCCCTGGAGTCAGGAGTTCTCTGGTGTTCTCAGGACTTGGACTTAAGCCTCCTGCTTATGGTTTCAGTCTTGTTTTTTACAGTAGCCTCAAGACTTCTCCATCTATACAGTACCATTGATAAAACACCTAGGTTAAAGATGAAAAGTTTCTCCACAGTGAGGGACACCCAGAGAGGTTCACAAAGTTACATGGAGAAGAGAAGAGGGAGGAGGGTGATAGAGGTGACCAGGATGAGATGAGGTGGAATCAAAAGTGGAGAGAGTAAGCTAGCCAGTAATCACTTTCTTATGTGCCCTCCACAGTCTGGACTGCTCAGAGATGTTCACGGAGTTACACAGAGAAGAGAAGAGGGAGGAAGGAGATAGAGGTGGCCAGGAGGATAAAGGGGGGAATCAAAAGGAGAGAGACAGATCAGGCCAGTAATCAGTTTCCTAAGTGTTCTCCACCGTCCGGAACACAGAGATTCACAGAGTTGAGTAGAGAAGAGAAGGGAGAGGGGAGGAGATAGAGGCGACCTGGTGGAGAAAAAGTAGAGTCCAAAGGGGGAGAGAACAGTCAAGCCAGTGATCTCACTCCCAAGTAAAAAATAGGTACTGGAGATTGGATTCTTAAAGGTACAAAATTGATAACAAATACCCAAAAGCAAAGATTAAAAATCTAAAATAGAGGTTGGATTTTCAAAAATACTCTATTAAAGAAAAAAAGTCACAAAAATTATAATATATATATATATATATATATATGTGTGTATATATATGTGTGTGTGTGTGTATATATATATATATATATATGAAGTTTGCTATAAAAAATAGGGTCTCTCTTTTTTTTTTTTTTTTGCAAAGTAGTAGTAGGTTATAAGAATGGAAATTAAAGGAGTAATAGAGGACTTAAAAATAGAAAAAAAATTCAAAAAAATTAAAGAATTATAGTAAAAATAGTAAAAATATATCTAGGACTTTCTCTGTTGTTGTGGGCAGTGTGGGGTCAGTTCATTTTTAGATAATTCCTTAATCTGACTTATATTTCTCAAGATCTATAGGCCCCTTCCCGTGTAGTCCAAACTAACTACAAGGTTTTAATCTATTGTTCCTGTCACTTCCAAGGAGGTTCCCTTTGGTTTAGCTTCTTCTGTTTGCTGGTCTCTTCAATGTCTAATTTCCATCCTGACACTAGGGGGCGGTGGTGGACACTTTTTTAGGCTCACTTGTTCAGTCCTGCTGTGGGGAGGGAGGGACACTGCAAAGGAGTAACACTGGCTCATGCTCACAGTGTCTCAGCCACCCTGGGTTTGCCCCCGTTCATGGCGTGTGTGCTTTCCCTGTCTACACTGCTTAGGCTCTATTTGCTCTGCTGGGAACTGTCTGAGGCTGTCCCTGGGTTGCATGCTCTTCACAGGTCTAAGCTGCTCAGGTTCGGGTACTCGAGTACTCATCAGAGGCGCAGACTTGGTTGGACCTGCGTTTTGTGTGTTTCCCAGGTTCCAGCATCCCAGGTGACCAGGTGTCTGGCAAGCCTGGTCGCTGTGATTTATTGCCTCCCCCATCCTTGCTGCTCAGTTTTCTGGGTGTACAACTGGCACACCTTCTCAGGTGGATGTTGACCATCCAGAATTCCAAGAAGTCTCGGTTAGCAACAAAGCCTGCTTGCAGTTTGGTAGATGATGCTTCTCTGGGGCCGCAATTGCCCCCTTCCAGCTCTGGCTGCCTTCACCTGCCTGTTGCGAGGTGGCAGGGGGTGGGGGGGTTGGTGAGGGGGAAGGGCCGGTCTGTAGCCAGCTAGCTCTGCTCAGTTCTTTGTTCTGTGAGCAGGCCTAATGGTGTCTTAGGTTAGGGCTTTTCTCCTGGCACCTATCCCACAGTCTGGCTTGCTATCCCAAGTTAGCTCCCTCAGATTGCCCTCGGGTCATTCAGGCCGGTCCTTACTCTAAGCAATGCAGTCCGTGCCTCCCTGCCCAGGTCCCGCTTGCTGGTGGTGGATGCAGGCACCTGCACTGCTTCTCCACTGGGGGAGTTACCATTGAGCATGTAATCTGTGGGTTTTAATTATTTATTTATTTTTCCTCCCTGTTATGTTGCCCTCTGTGGTTCCAAGGCTCGCCACAGACTCGGCAGTGAGAGTGTTGCCTGGTGTTTGGAAACTTCTCTGTTTTTTAAGACTCCCTTCCCCGGACGGAGCTCCGTCCCTACCTCTTTTGTCTCTCTTTTTATCTTTTATATTTTTTCCTACCTCCTTTTGAAGACAATGGGCTGCTTTTCTGGGTGCCTGATGACCTCTGCTGGCATTCAGAAGTTGTTTTGTGGAATTTACTCAGTGTTCAAGTGTTCTTTTGATGAATTTGTGAGGGAGAAAGTGGTCTCCCCATCCTATTCCTCTGCCATCTTCTGAAAAATCAGTATCTTACAATTTTCTTTTCTTTTTTTTAATTTAATTTTATTTTATTTTTAAACTTTACATAATTGTATTAGTTTTGCCAAATATCAAAATGAATCCACCACAGGTATACATGTGTTCCCCATCCTGAACCCTCCTCCCTCCTCCCTCCCCATTCCATCCCTCTGGGTCGTCCCAGTGCACCAGCCCCAAGCATCCAGTATCATGCATCGAACCTGGACTGGCAACTCATTTCATACATGATATTTTACATGTTTCAATGCCATTCTAAGTATAGATCATTTGCCTCCTTCAGTAGGTTTATTTCTAGGTATTTTATTCTTTTTGATGTGATGGTAAAATGAATTATTTCCTTCATTTCTCTTTCTGATATTTCATTGTTACTGTATAGGAATGCAAGAGATTTCTGTCTATTAATTTTTTATCCTGTAATTTTGCCATATTAATTGAGCAGCTTTAGTAGTTTTCCAGTAACTTCTTTAGGGTTTTTTCTTTCTATTCTTGATAGACTTTTTCCTGAAAGTTTTTGGGTTCTCTGAAAGTAAACTTGGAAAATTGTAAGTAGGTGGGAAAAGGAATGTTGTTTGGCCAGATAAATAAATAAGCTGTTCCAGGTTAGTGAGTTCTGTTCTTCTTTCTACCTGTTCTATTGTGTAACCCTGTGAACAAAGTCTAACCTCATTTTTTCACATATAATATTTATTCATTTAGGGCTTTCTATATATATTATTGTGTCATCTGAAAATAATGACAGTATTACTTCTCTTTCAAATTTGATTATTTCATCTCTTTTCCTTTTCTGGTTGCCATGGCAAGAACTTCCAAGATTATGTTGAATAAAAGTGGTGAGATTGGACATCCTTATCTTGTTCCTGATCTTAAAGGAAAATCTTTCAAATTTTCACCATTGAGAATGATATTTACTCTTGGTTTATCATATATAGCCTCTATTATATTAAGTTAGGTTCATGCTATGCCCATTTTCTGGAGACTTTCTATTGTAAATTGGTGTTGAAGTCTGTCAAAAGCTTTTTCTGCATCTATTGAGATGATCATATGGTTTTTGTTCTTCAATTTGTTAATGTGGTGTATCATATTGATGGACATATTAAATAATCCTTGCTTCCTTGAGATAAATTCCACTTGGTCATGGTATATTATTATTTTAATGTGTTGTTGGATTCTATTTGCTAGTATTTTGTTGAAGATTTCTACATTTATGCTCATCAGTGATATTGGCTTGTAGATTTCTTCTTTTTTTTTTGGAATATCTTTGTCTGATGTGGGTGTCAGGATGATGATGGCCTCAAAGAATGAGGTGGGGAGTGTTCCTCATTCGGCAAATTTGTAAGAGTTGGAGAGGGATTGGTGTTAACTTTTCTCTATATGATTTTCCTGTGAAGCCATCTGGTCCTGGACATTGTTAGAAGTTTTAAAATCACAGTTTCCATTTTCAGCACTTGTGATTGGTATATTCACATTTCCTAATTCTTCCTGGTTCAGTATTGGAAGATTGTATCTTTCTAGGTTGCCCAAATTATTAGCATATAATTACTTGTAAATTCTCCTATGCTCATTTGAATTTCTTTGGTGTCCATTGTAACTTCTCCATTTTCATTTCTAAATTTATTGATTTGGGTCCTCTTTTTCATGGGTCTGGATAAAGTTTTATCATGGCTTAGTCTTTGCAGTGAAGCAGTTTCTTGTTTTACTGATGTATTTTTATCCCTATTTCATTTATTTCTTCTCTGACTTTTTAAATTATTTCCTTTTCTACTAACTTCCTGTATTATTTGTTCTTTCTCTAGTTGCTCTTTGTGTAAATTTAGATTGTTTAATTGAGAATTTACTTTTTCCTTGAGGTACATTCAGTTCAGTTGAGTTCAGTCACTCAGTCGCGTCTGACTTTTTGTGACCCCATGGATTGAAGGACGCCAGACTTCCCTGTCCATCTCCAACTCCCAGAGCTTATGCAAACTCAGGTCCAATGAGTCAGTGATGCCATCTAACCATCTCATTCTCTGTCATCCCCTTCTCCTCCAACCTTCAAACTGTCCCAGCATCTGAGTTTTTTCTATTGTGTCAGTTCTTCTCATAAGGTGGCCAAAGTATTAGAGTTTCAGCTTCAGCATCAGTCCTTCCAATGAATATTCAGGGCTGATTTCCTTTAAGATGGACTGGTTGAATCTCCTTGCAGTCCAAGGGACTCTCAAGAGTCTCTCCAACAGCACACCAAAGTTCAACAGCATCAATTCTTTGGTCCTCAGCTTTCTTTATAGTCCAACTCTCACATCCATACATGACTACTGGAAAAATCATAGCTTTGACTAGACGGACCTTCACTGACAAAGCAATGTTTCTGCTTTTTAATACGCTGTCTAATTTGGTCATAGCTTTTCTTCCAAGGAGCAAGAATCTTTTAATTTCATGGCTGCAGTCACCATCTGCAGTGATTTTTGAGCCCCCCAAAATAAAGTCTGACACTGTTTCCATTGTTTTCCAATCTATTTGTCATGAAGTGATGTGACTGGATGCCATGATCTTAGTATTCTGAATGTTGAGCTTTAAGCCAACTTTTAACCCTCCTCCTTCACTTTCATCAAGAGGCTCTTTATATCTTTGCTTTCTGCCATAAGGGTGGTGTCATCTTCATATCTGAGGTTATTGATATTTCTCCTGGCAATCTTGATTCCAGCTTGTGCTTCATCCAGCCTGGCATTTCTCATGATGTACTCTGCATATAAGTTAAATAAGCTGGGTGACAATATACAACCTTGACGTTCTCCTTTCCCTATTTGGAACTTGTCTGTTGTTCCATGTCCAGTTCTAACTGTTGCTTCTTGACCTGCATACAGATTTTTCAGGAGGCAGGTCAGGTGTTCTGGTATTCCCATTTCTTTACGAATTTTCCAAGAAATAAGTTTGTTGTGATTCACACAGTCAAAGACTTTGGCATAGTCAATAAAGCAGAAGTAGATGTTTTTCTGAAACTCTTGCTTTTTTGATGATCCAATGGATGTTGGCAATTTGATCTATGGTTACTTATGTGTATGTGTGTGTGTGTGTGTATAAACTTTTCTATTGTTCTTGATAAAGACTTGAGAAAGAATATTCCCTCAAAAAAAGAAAGATAAATTGGAAAATATAAACTAATGAAATCAGAGCACTGAATATGAAATAGAAAATGTGAAGCAAACTAGATAAAAGTAAAAGTTCATCATATAGCCCAGTTGTTTTTAAACATGATTGCCCATTAGAAATATATCTGGTGGTTTGAAGGAAAAAAAAAAAAAAGAAATACCTGGGCAAAAAATTCCAAAATAATTCTGATATGCATCTTGATTTTAAAGTGATTACAGGTTTTTCTATTAAATGATAGTTTTAGTCGTTTATAAAGCTATTATTTTTCTGTTGACCTATCATGATACAATGGTATTAAGTGAATAATAGTTACATAATCACAATAGTAAGATATGTTAATCAGTTTTTGACATCAATAGCCAGACAATAAAATATAATTACAATTGCAAGCCATGATGAGAACATGATTAACCTAACAATATAAAATAATTGCATACAATTTGAAGGGTTAAGCAGAGTGACACAGTAAGTGGAAGTGCATATATGCACGTGTTTTCATCTGCCCAGCCAGCCTATGTCTTTTGGTTTGTGCATTTAATCCATTTACATTTAAGGTAATTATCAATATGTATAACCTCAGATATGCAGATGACACCACCCTTATGGCAGAAAGTGAAGAGGAACTAAAAAGCCTCTCGATGAAAGTGAAAGAGGAGAGTGAAAAAGTTGGCTTAAAGCTCAACATTCAGAAAACGAAGATCATGGCATCCAGTTCCATCACTTCATGAGAAATAGATGGGGAAACAGTGGAAACAGTGTCAAACTTTATTGTTTTGGGCTTCAAAATCACTGCAGATGGTGACTGAAGCCATGAAATTAAAAGACGCTTACTCCTTGGAAGGAAAGTTATGACCAACCTAGCTAGCATATTCAAAAGCAGAGACATTACTTTGCCAACAAAGGTCCGTCTAGTCAAGGCTATGGTTTTTCCTGTGGTCATGTATGGATGTGAGAGTTGGACTGTGAAGAAGGCTGAGCGCCGAAGAATTGATGCTTTTGAACTGTGGTGTTGGAGAAGACTCTTGAGATCCCTTCGGCTGCAAGGAGATCCAACCAGTCCATTCTGAAGGAGATCAGCCCTGGGATTTCTTTGGAAGGAATGATGCTAAAGCTGAAACTCCAGTACTTTGGCCACCTCATGCGAAGAGTTGCCTCATTGGAAAAGACTCTGATGCTGGGAGGGATTGGGGGCAGGAGGAGAAGGGGACAACAGAGGATGAGATGGCTGGATGGCATCACTGACTCGATGGACATGAGTCTGAGTGAACTCCGGGAGTTGGTGATGTACAGGGAGGCCTGGCGTGCTGCGATTCATGGGGTCGCAAAGAGTTGGACACGACTGAGTGACTGAACTCAACTGAACTGATGATCACCTGGAGAAGGACATGGAAACCCACTCCAGCATTCTTGTCCTGACAGAGGAGCCTGACAGGCTACAGTCCATGGGGTTGCAAAGAGTCAGACGTGACTGAAGCAACAGCATGCATGCACATGATCCTATTACCAGTTTATTAATTGTTTTAGATTTATTTTGTGTAGGTCTTTTACTTCTCTTCTTTCCTACCTAGAGAAGTTCCTTTAGCATTTGTTCTAAAGCTGGTTTGGTGATGCTGAGTTCACTTAACTTTTGCTTGTTGGGAAACCTTTTCATTTCTCCATCAAATCTGAAGGAGAGTCTTGCTATGTAGAGTATTCTTGATTGTAGGTTCTTCCCTGTTTATCACTTCAAATATGCATTTCCCTGATTGTATAGTTTCTGTTGAGAAATCAGTTGATAACCTGATAGATTCCTTGTATGTTATTTGTCATTTTTCCCTTGTTGCCTTTGATATTTTATCTGTGTCTTTAATTTTTTCCAGTTTGATTACTATGTGTCTCAGTGTATTCCTCCTTAGTTTATCCTGCCTTGGGCTCTCTATGCTTTCTGTATTTTGTTGATTATTTGATTTCCCATATTAGGGAAGTTTTCAGTTATTATCTCTTGAAATATTTTCTTGGGTCCTTTCTCTCTTCTTCTCTGGGGACTCCTATAATGCAAATGTTAGTGCATTTAATGTTGTCCCAGCAATCTCTTAAGATGTCTCCATTTTTTTTTCATACATTTTTTTATATGCTGCTCTGTGGCACTGATTTCCATCATTCTTTATTCCAGGTTACTTATCTGTTCTTCTGCCTCAGTTATTCTGCTATTGATTCCTGCTGGTGTATTATTCATCTCTGTTTGGTCTTTAGTTTTTCTAGGTTTTTGGTAGACATTTCTTGCATCTTCTCCATTCTGTTTCTGAGGCCCTGGGTCATCTTCATTATCATTATTCTGAATTCTATTTCTGGAATATTGCCTCTATCCACTTCATTTATTTATTTATTTTTCCTGTAGTTTAATCTGGTCCCTTTCTCTGGGATATAACTCTTTGTTTTTTTCATACTGATTGACTTTCTCTAGTGTGGTTTTTGTTCCCACTGTGGGATGCAGTTCTTGCTGCTTCTGTCTGCCCTCTGGTGGATGAGGATAAGAGGCTTCTGTCAGCTTCCTGATAGGAGGAACACAGGTGGGGAAATATGGGTATTTCTCTAGTGGGCAGGCCCTGCTCAGTAAAGCTTTAATCCAATTACCTGCTGATGAGTTCTCCCTCCCTGTTAGTTGTTTGGCCTCAGGCAACCCAGCCCTGGGGTCTATGGGTTCTATGACAAGGTTAATGGCAACCTCCAAGAGAGCTTATGCCAAAGAGGATCTTCCTGGACTACTGCTGCTGGTGCCACCAATCCTGTGGTGAGCCCCTTATGACCCATGCATCCACATGAGACCCTCCAACACTAGCAGGTAGTTGTGGTTTAGTCTCCTATGGGGTCATTGCTCTTGGGTCTTGATGCAAGCCAGATTTCATTTGTGCTCTCCAAGACTGGAGTCTCTGTTTCCCCCAGTCCTGTGGAAGTCCCATAATCAAATCCTGCTGGCCTTCAAAGTCAGATTCCCTGAGCGTTCCCATTCTTTTTGTTATATCCCAAGTTTGTGAAGCCTGACGTGGGGCTCAGAACCATGACAACAATGGGAAAACTTTGGAATTATTGTTCTCCAGTTTGTGAGTCTCCCACCAGTGAGTATGGGATTTGATTTTATAGTGATTGCACGCCTCCTGCTTTCTCAATGCAGCTTATTCTTTGTCTTTGGATGTTGGATATCTTTTCTTGGTGGCCTGCAGCATTGTTGTGTCAGTGGTTGTTCAATAGTTTGTTGTGATTTTGGTGCTCTTGCAGGAGGAGATGAAGGTGTATCCTTCTACACTGCCATCTTGGCATTATGTCGATGTCTCTACTTTTTAATATGCCATCAAGGCTAGTCATAGCTTTCCTTCCAAAGAGTAAGTGTCTTATTTTTCTGACTGTAGTCACCATCTGCAGTGGTTTTGGAGCCCAAGAAAATAAAATCTGTGACTGCTTCTACTTTTTCTCCTTCTATTTGCCATGAATTGATGGGAAGTGGTGTTACAATCTAAGTTTTATTCATGTTGAGTTTCAGGCCAGCTATTTCACTCTCCTCTTTCACTTTCCTCAAGGGTCTCTTTAGTTCCTCTTCACTTACTGCCATTTGAGTTATACCATCTGCATATTTGAGTTTGCTAGTGCTTTTCCTGGTGATCTTGATTTCAGCTTGTGCCTCATCCAGCCTGGCATTTCACATGATGTATACTGCATGTAAGTTAAATAAGCAGGGTGACTTTATATAGCCTCAACTTACTCTTATCCCAATTTTGAACCAGTCTGTTGTTCCATGTATGGTTCTACCTGTTGCTCTTGACCTGCATACAAGTTTCTCAGGACACAGGTAGGGTGTACTAGTAGTCCCACTTCTTTAAGAATTTACACAATTTGCTGTCAAAGGCTTTAGGATAGTCAATGAAGCAGGTGTAGATATTTTTTCTTGATGTCCATTACTTTCTCCGTGATCCAACAAATGTTGCCAATTTGAACCCTGGCCCCTCTGCCTCTTTGATACCCAAGTTGTACATGTGAAAATTATCAGTTCATGTACTGCTGAAGTCTACCATGTAGGGTTTTGAACATAATCTTGCTAGCATGTGAAATGAGTGTATATGCACGGTTGTTTAAACATTCTTTGGCATTGCCCTTCTTTGGGATTGAAATGAAAACTGATCTTTTTCCGGTCCAATGACCACTGCTGAGTTTTCCAAATTTGCTGGCATATTGAGTGCAGCACTTTAACAGTACCATCATTTAGGGTCTTAAATGGCTCAGCTGGAATTTCATCACTTCCACTAGCTTTTTTATAGTAATGCTTAACTTGACTCTCTAGGATGTCTTGCTCTAGGCTAGTGACCACACCCTTGTGATTATCTGGGTCATTAAGATTTTTTTTTTTTAAGTCTTCTTCTGTGTATTCCTGTTATCTATTCTTAATCTCTTCTGCTTCTGTTAGTTCCTTACTATTTTTGTGTTTTATTGTGACCATCCTTGCATGAAATATTCCCTTGATATCTCCAATTTTCTTTAGAAATCTCTGGTCTTTCCCATTATGTTTTCTTCCTCTATTTCTTTGGGTTGTCCATTTTGGAAAGGCTTCTTATCTCTCCTTGCTGTCTCTGGAACTCTCCATTCAGTTGGCTATATCTTTCCTTTTCTCCCTTGCCTTTTGCATCTCTTTTTCCAGGGCTATTTGTAAAACTGCCTCAGACAATCCATTTGCCTTCTTGTTTTACTTTTTCTTTGGGATGGTTTTGGTCACTGCCTCCTGTACAGTGTTATGAACCTCTACCCATAGTTCTTCAGGCACTCTATCAGATGTATTTGTCACATCCATGGTATAATCATAAGTGATTTGATTTAGATCATACCTGAAAGGCCTACTGGTTTTCCCTACTTTCTTCAATTTAAGGCTGAAATTTGCAATAAGGAGCTCATGATATGATCCACAGTTAGCTCCAGACCTTGTTTTTGAGGACTCTATAACGCTTCTCCATCTTCAGTTGCAAATATAATCAATCTGATTCTGATATTGTCCATTTGATGATGCCCATGTGTAGAATCATCTCTTGGGTTGTTGGAAAAGTATGTCTGCTATGAACAGCATATTCTCTTTTTGAAACTCTGTTAGACTTTGCCCTGCTTCATTTTGTACTCCTAGGTCAAACTTGCCTGTTATTTCAGGTATCTCTTGACTTCCTACTTTTGTATTCCAATCCTGTGTGATGAAAAGGACCTCTTTTTTCAGTTTTAATTTTAGAAAGTGTTGTAAGGCTTCATTGCACCAATCAACTTCAGCTTCAGCATCAGTGGTTGGGACATAGACTTGGATTACTGTGATACTGAATGGTTTGCCTTGGAATTGTAACAAGATCATTTTGTCACTTTGAGGTTCTCCCAAGTACTACATTTCGGACCCTTTTATTGACTGTGAGGGCTACTCCATTTCTTCTAAAGGATTCTTGCCCACAGCAGTGGATATAATGGTAATCAGAATTAAAGTCACCCATTCCTATCCACTTTAGTTCATTTATTTCTAAAATGTTGAAGTTCAGTCTCCTATCTCCTGCTTGACCACATCCAATTTACCTTGATTCAATGGTTCATACTTCAGCTTCCTATTTTGAACTGGAGTGCCCAAGACTTCAGGTGGAGGAGCCTTTGGTAATGACTTTCAGAAGTGGATTTATTATACCATCTTCAAAAGTAACAAATGTATTTAGAACCAGCATGTATTTATGTTTGTTCAATTCATGAGTCAAAGAGGGACTCTCAAAGCAAATGAAAATTATATAGAAATCAATGAAAATACAGAATATTAAAATTGTGGGATGAAGCTAAGCCAGTCTTCTAAAATAAATTTATAGCACTAAATGCTTACATTAGAAATGAGGAAAGATCTTAAATGAATAGTGTAAGTTCCAGCATTAAGAAACTAGAAAAAGAATAACAAAATAAATCCAAATCATACAAATAAAGGGAATAATAACCATAAGAATTAACATTACTAAATATAAAATTTTATAACTGAGAAAACAGCAAAACCAAAAGTTGGTTCTTTGAAAAAAAATTAAAAATTGGACAAATTGTACCAAGACTAACAAAGATAGAAAGAAATAATACATGAATCAGCAATGTTAAAAATAAAAAAGTAGATATAAGTACATATTCTACATCCACTAATATGATAGCAATGGAGTTTTATTAGCAATTTTATGCTCATAAAGTCAACAATTTAAAATAAATGGACTAATACCTCAGATGACACAAAATATGAGAATTGACCCAAGATGAAATAAATAGCTGGAATAACCATATACCTATAATGAAAATTTGAATATGTAGTTTAAAAGATACCAATCAGAAGCACTTCTGAGGTGGCAGAGTAAGAACTTCCAAAAATCTACTTCTACATAAAACCAAAGTCAGTTTTTACAAAATCAACTTTTTTCAGTACTCTGGAAAATAAGCAAAGACTTGCAACAATTAAAGCAATATTATTGCAGACACATAGTTAAACCTTGGTAAGGACAATAATATTTTGAGCATTATTTACCTTAATTTATCCCCAACTCTCCCCCCCACCCTGACTAAGAGGTAATACTTAAAACAAAAAGCCTCTGAACTATTGTTACCTAAGAAAATTAGCAGTTAACAGATTATTGTAAAAGGCAGAACAGGTTGGGAGTGCTTTAGGAGCATAAACCACAGATAATCATTAGTTTTGAAACATCAGGCACCTCTCTAAAACAGTGTACTGCTGTCCTCTCAGGAATTACTCTCAGAATTCATTCTATGAGAAAAGCCGATTCCATAGAGCATTTTCTTAAAAAAAGAGAGCATCAATTATTTATATATATATTTACCTATTACTGAGATAGCAGTTGGGACTGACAACACACTGATGAAATATATATATATATATATATATATATATATATATAGGTAAAATTACATATATATATGCCTGCCATATATATATATATATATATATATATATACATAACATATTTATATGTATAAATATGTTATATATATATATATATATTCCTGGGACTTTATCAAGAGAGGTTCACACACATGCTCAGTATTGTGCTCATGCCTAGGAAAGACCTGAGAATGTCCTAACTTCTCTCATCTGGCTGAAATTGATGCTCTGTGCTCTCTGTAAATGAAAAGTGAGGTTTAATGCAGATATATGCCTGCTTGAACATTGAAGTCACGTGCCAACACACACAGAAAGCCGTTGTCAAAGTCTTGGAAGCGAAATGTTTCAAAAAACTGAAGGAAAACACCTTCAATCACTAATTAACCACTAAACTGAGGATAAATGACAGTAGCAGTACATAACAAAGAAAAAAAATTCCAAAATTAGTACAGAAAAGTCACTAAAGAAATAAGCAGGAGTAGTAATAATAAAACCTAATAGAACTAACAACAAACCCTGTGGAGAGGAAAGGAATCTGATCATCAGATCCACCACATTATATCATTTAAAATATCTAGTTATCAACAAAATATATGACACTTGAAAACAAACAAAAAAGTATGACCCACACACGAGTGAAAAGGCAATTGGCAGAAATTGTCCCTGAGATGGCACACATGTTGGATTTACTAGACAAGACTTTACACCATCTACCATAATTATGACCCACACACGAGTGAAAAGGCAATTGACAGAAATTGTCCCTGAGATGGCACACATGTTGGATTTACTAGACAAGACTTTACACCATCTACCATAATTATAAAAGAGAATTTATAGAGTTGAAAAATAAATAAATAAATTTATTCATTATAAAAAATAATAGCTAAAATAAGTAATTTATTATAGAAGCCCAATAGGAGATATGAGTTTGCAAAAGAAAGAATAAGCAAAATTGAGGGCAACCTGATTAATATTTTACAGCCTGAGAAATAGAAAGTAGAAAAATAAATAGCCTCAGAGGCCTATGGAGCACTATCAAATGTATCAACATAGGCATTAAAAAAAGTCTCAGAAATAAAGAAGACAAAGAAAGGGGCAAAAAGAATATTTTAGAAAGTCATTGCCAAATCTTCTCAAATTAGAAAAACAATCTATATATCCAAGAAGCTCAGGAAATTCCAGGTACAATCATCATGAAGAAGTGCCCACACATGAAGAAGTGCCCACATGTATACTTTATAGTCAGACTTTTCAAAGGCAAAGCAAAAGAGCAAGAGAAACAACTCATCACATACAAATCATGCTTAATATTATTAAAGATGACATACCAAAAGAATCCATGGTTGTCTGAGGAGGCTTTACAAATAGCTGAAGAAAAAGAAGTGAAAGACAAGGGAGAAAGGAAAAGCTATACCCAACTGAATGCAGAGTTCTAGAGAATAGCAAGGAAAGGTAAGGAGTCTTAAAAGAACACTGCAAAGAAATAGAGGAAAACAATAGAATGGGAAAGACCAAGGATCTCTTCAAGAAAACTGTAGATGTCAAGGGAACATTTCATGTAAGGTTGTACACAATAAAGGACAAATACAGTGAGGACATAAATAAGCAGATGAGATGTACAAGCTGGATTTAGAAAAGGTAGAGATCAAATTGCCAACATTTGTTGCAACATAGAGAAAAGGAGGGAATTCCAGAAAAAAAAAAAATCTGAGAAACCTGTATGTGAATCAAAAAGCAACAGTTCAGACCTTAAATGAAATAACTGACTGGTTCAAAATTGGGAAAATAATAAGGTAATGCTGTATATTGTCACTCTGCTTATTTAAATTCTATGCAGAATACATCCTGCGAAATGCTGGGCTGGATGAATAACAAGCTGGAATAAAGATTGCCAAGAGAAACATCAAAAACCTCAGATATACAGATAATACCACTCTAATGGCAAAAAGTGATGATGAACTAAAGAGCCTCTTGATGAGTGTGAAAGAGGAGAGAGAAAGACCTGACTTGAAACTCAACTTTCAGAAAACTAAGATCATGGCATTCAGTTCCATCACTTCATGGCAAATAGAAGGGGAAGCAGTGACAGAGTTATTTTCTTGGGGTGCAAAATCACCATGAATGGTGATAGCAGCCACAAAATTAAAAGACACTTGATCCTTGGAAGGAAAGCTATGATGAACGTAGTTCAATTTAATTCATTTCAGGCACTTAGTCGTGTCCGACTCTTTGCGACCCCATGAACAGCAGCATGCCAGGCCTCCCTGTCCATCACCAACTCCCAGAGCCTACCCAAACCCATGTCCATCGAATCAGTGATGCCATCCAACCATCTCATCCTTTGTCGTCCCCTTCTACTCCTGCCCTCAATCTTTCCCAACATCAGCATCTTTTCCAATGAGTCAGCTCTTCGCATCAGGTGGCCAAAGTCCTGGAGTTTCAGTTTCAGCATCAGTCCTTCCAACGAACATCCAGGACTGATCTCCTTTAGGATGGACTGGTTGGATCTCCTTCCAGTCGATGGGACTCTCAAGAGCTTTCTCCAACACCACAGTTCAAAAACATCAATTCTTTGGCGCTCAGCTTTCTTTATAGTCCAACTCTCACATCCATACATGACCACTGGAAAAACCATAGCCTTGAATAGATGGACCCTTGTTGACAAAGTAATCTCTCTGCTTTTTAATATGCTGTCTAGGTTGGTCATAACTTTCCTTCCAAGGAGTAAGTGTCTTTTGATTTCATGGCTGCAATCACCATCTGTAGTCATTTTGGAGCCCCCCCCCCCAATAAAGGCAGTCACTATTTCCACTGTTTCCCCATCTATTTGCCATGAAGTGATGGGACCAGATGCCATGATCTTAGTTTTCTGAATGTTGAGCTTTAAGCCAACTTTTTCACTCTCCTCTTTCACTTGCATCAAGAGGCTCTTTAGTTCCTCTCCACTTTCTGCCATAAGGGTGGTATCATCTGCATATCTGAGGTTATTGATATTTCTCCTGGCAATCTTGATTTCAGCTTGTGCTTCTTCCTACCCAGCGTTTCTCATGATGTACTCTGCATAGAATTTAAATAAGCAGGGTGACAATATACAGCCCTGATGTACTCCTTTTCCTATTTGGAACCAGTCTGTTGTTCCATGTCCAGTTCTAACTGTTGCTTCCTGACCTGCATATAGGCTTCTCAAGAGGCAGGTCAGGTGGTCTGGTATTCCCATATCTTTCAGAATTTTCCACAGTTTATTGTGATCCACACAGTCAAAGATTTTGGCATAGTCAATAAAGCAGACATATATGTTTTTCTGGAACTCTCTTGCTTCATCGATGATCCAGCAGATGTTGGCAATTTGATCTCTGGTTCCTCTGCCTTTTCTAAAACCAGCTTGAACATCTGGAAGTTCACGGTTCACGTATTGTTGAAGCCTGGCTTAGAGAATTTTAAGCATTACTTTACTAGCGTGAACCTAGACAGCATATTAAAAAGCAGAAGCATCACCTTGGTGACAAAGGTCATTATGGTGATGACCTTTTGTGGTGATGGTTTTTCTAATAGTCATGAATGGATATAAGAGTTGGATCATAAAGAAGACTGACCATTAATGAATTGATACTTTCTAATTGTGCTGCTGGAGAATACCTTTCAGAGTCCTTTGGACAGCAAAGAGATCAAACCAGTCAGTCCTATAAGGCATCAACCCTGAATACTCAACCAAAGGAGTGATGCTGAAGTTCCAATATGTTAGCTACCTGATGTAAAGAGCTGAGTCATTGGAAAAGACTCTGATCCTGGGATAGATTGGAGGCTAAACGAAAAGGGGGTGGCAGAAGATGAGATGGTTACACAACATCACTTACTCAATGGACATGAATTTGAGCAAACTCAGGGAGATAGTGAAGGACAGGAAAGCCAGGCATGGTGCAGTTCATGGAGCAAAAAAAAGAGTCAGACATGACTAGTGACTAAATAGCAACAACAACATAACAAAAATAAAAATGTTGGATAGTAGCGAGTGTTTCCCAGAATGTGGAGACTGTAACCTCTATATACTGCTGATGGAAATGCAAAATGTTATAACCACTTTAGAATATAATCTATCAGTTCATTAAAATGGCTAAACATAGAGTTATTACATGACCCAGCAATCCCAGTTTTAGGTATATACCCAAGAAAGTTGAAAACCTAAGTTCACACAAAAGTTATAGAATATACATAGCAGTATTATACATAATAGCTGAAAAATAGAAACAACCCAAATATTCACTACTGATATACGAATAAACAGATGTGATAGCTCAGAAAAGGGAACGAGATGTTAGAGTATGAGAATATGGATCTCCTCCTCCAAAGCCCATCACAAATACAACTATATGTGGAATGGTTCTCACAGAAAACTATAAATGGGAAGAGCTCCTATACAACCAATGCTGCAAAAAGATTCCATGTGACTGGGGAGGATGGGACAAAGGTATTGAGTCAGGATCTGAAACCATGGGAAAGATCTGTAAAGAAGCAAGATTCATCTTGACAGACCCTCACCCTGGGGAATAAGCCACAATCTGGGCATGCCAGTCCTGGGGAACTGTATAGAGGAGACAAGCCCCCTTGCTTGCTGGGAAATCTCTTGAGATAGATAGAAGGTCTAGAGAAACACAGTCTCTACTTGTGGGGAATTTGCACATGATAACTTGCTAAAAATAATAGCAGAGAGTGCTTTGAGGCAGTGGTAGCAGCCTTGCAACCCTTCCCAATCCACAACATGGTCTTGCATGGACCTGGGCAAAGATTCAGTAGAGCTCCACAAAGACTGACCAGGGTGCCTAGGGTATGATCTAGGCATAGATGTGGAGCCCATTGTCAGAACATTTAGGGGGCAATGGATGGGGTGTCAGCAGACATTGCCAGTGTGTGTGCATGGTGCACCACAGTAGCACACCATGGTTAAGCACTGAATCTCAGAAAGACAGCCCCTGGGCAGGAGTATGCAACAGTTTGTTTCTCAAAGAGAGTGTCCCAGCTTCACATACTCAACAACACAGCTTACTGCTAGATCTAGGTCAGAGTAAAACTTACAATATGCTGCTTACAGGAGACTGTTTTCAGGGAAAAATAAATACACAGACTGAAAGTAAAATGAAGGAAATAATATTTTATGCAAATGGAAACAACAAGAAAGCAAGTGTAGCAATACTCATATCAGGCAAAATAGACTTTTAAAAAATCCACAAAGAAAGACAACAAGTCAGCATTATATAATGATAAAGGGATCAATAGAAGAAGAGGTTACTGCACTCCTTAACATATGCACACCCAATATTTATATACCTTATGGTGAACTGTGTCAGATTCGTGATCTCGGAAGAAAAGAATTTAGCTTCAGGACCAGAGACAAGGCTTGTTCACTCAGAGATTTTGTGTAGCAGAATTTTCTAACAGTGAAAATAGGACAGAGAAAGCTTCCGGCACAGACATTAGAAGAGGGCAGAGAGTGCTTCACTCGCTAGTCTTATCAAGGCCTTATATAATTTTTCAGTTGGTTACTAACAATAGACAGGTCTTACTAGGCCCACTCCCACGACATACCTCTTAAGATAACAAGATTAGCCAGAAGGTTTCTATTAAGAAGGAGAAACATGTCCTCAAAGAAAGATACATTGTTGTTATATAATCATTAGCACAGATCTTAAGGAAAAACATATCCTTGATCAAGATGCATTGTTTTGTTCTATAATCATTAGTTCTGGGCTTAAAGAAAGTTATTCTTAAAGAGTGTTGTCATAATAACTCAGAGTTTAAGAAAAGAACATCTAATTTGATTAAGACAAAAGAATGTAGAAAAAAAAAGTTTGTCCTTTTATCCTCTTCAAGCAGAAAGTGAAGAACTATAAAGCCTCTTGATGATGTGAAATAGGAGAGTGAAAAAGTTGGCTTAAAATTCATCATTCAGAAAACTAAGATTATGGCATCAGGTCCCATCACTTCATGGCAAATAGATAGGGAAACAATGGAAATGATGAGAGACTTCATTTTTGGGGGATCCAAAATCACTGCAGATGGTAACTGCAGGCATGAAATTAAAAGACCCTTGCTCCTTGGAAGAAAAGCTATGACCACATATACAGCATATAAAAAGGAGACATAACTTGACCAACAAAGGTCCATCTAATGAAAACTATGGTTTTTCCAGTATTCATGTATGGATGTGAGAGTTGGACTATAAAGAAAGCTGAGCACCGGAGAACTAATACTTTTGAACTGTGGTGTTGGAGAAGACTCTTGAGAGTCCCTTGGGCTGCAAGGAGATCCAACCAGTCCATCCTAAAGGAAATCAGTCCTGGGTATTCATTTGAAGGACTGATGCTAAAGCTGAAACTCCAATACTTTGGCCATCGGATGTGAAGAACTGGTTCATGTGAAAAAACTCTGATGCTGGGAAATATTCAAGGCGGAAGGAGAAGTGGACGACAGAGGATGAGATGGTTGGATGGCATCACTGGTATAATGGACATGAGTTTGAGGAGGCTCTGTGAGTTGGTGATGGACAGGGAAGCCTAACATGCTGCAGTCCATGGGCTCACCAAGAGTTGGACACCACTGAAGGACTGAACTGAAACTCTTCAAGGACCTCAGACCCCTTTTTCTTCCTCGAGTGTCCCAGACCCCTTTCTCCTCCTCGAAGAGCCCTGGATTCCTTATGAACCTACCTAAGAATTAACTCTTTCAATTGGAGCATCAAAGTATATGAAACAGATACTAAAACACCTAAAGAGAGAAACTGATAATGATATAAGAAGAGTAGGATACTTTAACACCTCATTGATATCAATGGACAGATAATCCAGAGAGAAAAATCAATAAGGCAACAGAAGTCCTAGATGACACAGAGTATCAGTTGGACTAAATTTACATCCACAGGAAATTATATCCAAAAGAACCCAAGAATACATGTATTTTTCAAGCATGCATGGAATGTTCTCTATGGTAGACCACACAGTAGGTCATAAAGTAAACCTCGGCAAATTTAAGAAGATAGAAATTATTTCAAACACTTTTTTTCTGACCATAGTAGTGTGAAACTTGAAATGATCACAGAAAGAAAAAGAGGAAAAGAATGAACATATGGGAATTAAAAACATGTTATTATAAACTAACTCTTTAATGATGAAATCAAAGAATGAATCCAAAAATACATTGAAACAAAGTAAAATGAAAACGGAACCTTATACAATCT
Organism: Bubalus kerabau; assembly: GCF_029407905.1. Lineage (NCBI taxonomy): Eukaryota > Metazoa > Chordata > Mammalia > Artiodactyla > Bovidae > Bubalus > Bubalus kerabau. The sequence goes on from NC_073647.1 coordinate 87,093,410, forward strand.
ATGGGATTCAGCAAAAATTCTAAGACGGAAGTGAATAGCAGTATAGGCCTTTTTCAACAGACAAGAAAATATCTTGAGCCTATTATACAGAGTGAAGTAAGCCAGAAAGAAAAACACCAATACAATATACTAATGCATATATATGGAATTCAGAAAGATGGTAACAATAACCCTGTATATGAGACAGCAAAAAGACACTGATGTATAGAACAGTCTTTTGGACTCTGTGGGAGAGGGAGAGGGTGGGATGATTTGGGAGAATGGCATTGAAACATGTATAATATCTTATATGAAATGAGTCGCCAGTCCAGGTTCGATGCACGATACTGGATGCTTGGGGCTGGTGCACTGGGACGACCCAGAGGGATGGTACAGGGAGGGAGGAGGGAGGAGGGTTCAGGATGGGGAACATGTGTATACCTGTGGAGGATTCATGTTGATATATGGCAAAACCAATACAATATTGTGAAGTTAAAAAATAAAATAAAATATTTTTTTTTAAAAAAGAAAATATCTTGAAAAACAACCCAAACTGCCAACTAAAAGGGGTTTCCCTGGTGGCTCAGATGGTAAAGAATCTGCCTGTAATGAGGGCGACTTGGGTTCCATCCCTGGGTTGGGAAGATCCCTTGGAGGAAGGCATGGCAGTACACTCCAGTATTCTTGCCTAGAGAATCCCCACGGAGACAGGAGCCTGACAGGCTACAGTCCATGGGGTCGCAAAGAGTCAGACACAACTGAGCGACTAAGCACAGCACACCAACTAAAAGAATCAGAAAAAGAAAACAAAATCTAAAGTCAGCAGAAGGAAGGAAAATAAATATCAGAGAGGATATAAAATATAAACAGTAAAAAGATCAATAAAACCAAGAGCTGGGCTTTTTTATTTATTTATTTGGAAGAGATAGACAAAACTGACAAACCTTTCCTCAGACTCACCAATAAGAAAAGATAGAGAACTCAATTAAACAAAATAAGAAATGAAAGAGAAGAAATCTCAACTGATACCAAAGAAATGCAAAATAGAAATAATAATAATAATAATAATAAAGAAATCCTAAGAGAACACCATGAGCAGTTAATTGACAGCAAATTGGATAATTTGGAAGAAGTGTGCCTCCCCAGGTGGCTCAGTGGTAAAGAATCTGCATGCAGTGTAGAAGACACAAGAGTTGTGAGGTCAATCCCTGAGTTTGCAAGATCCCCTGGAGTAGGAAATGGCTATCCACTCCAGAATTGTTGCCTGGAAAATTCCATGGACAGAGGAACCTGGCAGACTACAGCCTATGGCATCGCAAAGAGTTGGACACTGAGCACATGAGCCACACAAGAAATGCATAATTTTCTAGAAACATACAGTGTGTCAAAACTGAACCAAGAAGAAATGGATAATTTGAACACACTGATCACTGAAGTGAAATACAATCTGTTATTTAAAAAATTAAAACTCTGTGAACAAAAGTCTAGGATCATATGGCTTCTCTATGGAATTCTACCAAACATAAAAAGAAAAAATTATACCTATCCTTCCCAAACTACTTCAAAAAATTGAAGAGGAGAGAACCCTCCTAAATTCTTTCTATGAAGCCATCATCATCCTGATATCAAAACCAAGGACACTAAAGAAGATTAAATTACAGGCCAATATCTTTGATGAAAATAGATGCACATATCCTCAACAAAATATTAGCAAACTATTCCAATATATAAAGAGAATTACAGACTACGATCAAATTTGATTTGTTCCAGAGTAGCAAGGATATTTCAATGTATGTAAATCAACCAATATGATACACCACAATAACAAATCAAAGAACTACATGATCATCTCAATAGACATGGAAAAAATCTTTTGATGAAATTCAACATCGATTCATGATAAGAAAAAAAAGTCTCATTAAAATGGATATATAGGTAATATATGTCCACATAATAAAAGTCATTTATGATAAACCTGTAATCAAAATAATACTCAGTGGTGAAAAGCTGAAAGCCTTTCCAGTAAATTTGGAAGCAAAACTAGCATATTCACTGTCACTGTTCTTATTGAACATGGTATTGGAAGTCAGAGCCACAGCAATTATACAAGAGAAACCAATACAATATTGTAAAGTAATTAACCTCCAATTAAAATAAATAAATTTATATTAAAAAAAAGAAATTGAAAGGGATGTGGTAAAAAAAAAAGTCATTTGCAGACGACATGATACTTTATGTAGAGAATCCTAAAGACTCTACACACACACACACATACACAAAACTGTTAGAGCAAATAAACTGCAAATTAGCATGATTCAAGGTTCAGTTCAGTTCAGTCGCTCAGTCATGTCCGACTCTTTGCGACCCCTTGGACTGAAGCATGCCAGGCCTCCTTGTCCATCACCAACTCCCGGATTTACTCAAACTCTTGTCAATTGACACGGTGATGCCATCCAACCACCTCATCCCCTGTTGTCCCCTGCCCCCACCTTCAATCTTTCCTAGCATCAGGGTCTTTTCAAATGAGTCAGTTCTTTGTATCAAGTGGCAAAAATACTGCAGTTTCAGCTTCAGCATCAGTCCTTCCAATGAATATTCAGGACTGGTTTCCTTTAGCATGGACTGGTTGGATCTCCTTGCAGCCCAAGGGACTCTCAAGAGTCTTCTCCAACACCACAGTTCAAAAGTATCAGTTTTTAAGAGCTCAGCTTTCTTTAGTCCAACTCTCACATCCATATATGACTACTGGAAAAACCATAGTTTTCACTAGACAGACTTATGTTGGCAAAGTAAAGTCTCTGCTTTTCAATATGCTGTCTAGGATGGTCACAACTTTTTTTCAAAGGAGTAAGGGTCTTTTACTTTCATGGCTGCAGTCACCATCTGCACTAACTTTGGAGGCCCCCAAAATAAAGTCTCTCACTGTTCCACTGATTTCCCCATCTATTTGCCATGAAGTGACATGACCAGATGTCATGATCTTAATTTTCTGAATGTTGAGTTTTAAGCCAACTTTTAACTCTCCTTTTCACTTTCATCAAGAGGCTCTTTATATCTTCTTCACTTTCTGCCATAAGGATGGTGTCATCTGCATATCTGAGGTTATTGATATTTCCCCCAGGAATCTTGATTCCAGCTTGTGCTTCTTCCAGCCCAGCATTTCTCATGATGTACTCTGCACATAATTTAAATAAACAGGTTGTCAATATACAGCCTTGACTTACTCCTTTCCCTATTTGGAACCAATCTGTTGTTCCATGTCCAGTTCTAACTGTTGCTTCCTGACCTGCATATAGGTTTCTCAAGAGGCAGGTCAGGCAGTCTGGTTTTCCCATCTCTTGAAGACTTTTCCACAGTTTATTGTGATCCACACAGTCAAAGGCTTTGACATAGTCAATAAAGTAGAATATATATATTTTTCTGGACCACTCTTGCCTTTTTGATGATCCAACGGATATTTGCAATTTGATCTCTGGTTCCTGTGCCTGTTTAAAATCTAACTTGAACATCTGGAAGTTCACGGTTCATGTGAGATGAGTGCAATTATGTGGTAGTTTGAGCATTCTTTGGCATTGCCTTTTTTGGGATTGGAATGAAAACTGACCTTTTCAAGTCCTGTGGCCACTGCTGAGTTTTCCAAATTTGCTGGCATATTGAATGGTGCACTTTCACAGAATCATCTTTTAGGATTTGAAATAGCTCACCTGGAATTCCATCACCTCCACTTGTTTTGTTAGTAGTGATGCTTCCTAAAGCCCACTTGACTTCACATTCCAGGATGCCTGGCTCTAGGTCAGTGATCTAGATTGTGATTATTTTGGTCATGAAGATCTTTTTTTTTTGTATAGTTCTTCTATGCCTTCTTGCCAACTCTTCTTATATTTTCTGCTTCTGTTAGGTCCCAAAGAACCATTTCTGTCCTTTATTTTGCCCATCTTTGTATGAAAATTTCCCTCAGTATCTCTTATTTTCTTGAAGAGATTTCTAGTTTTTCCCATTCTATTGTTTTCCTCTATTTCTTTGCATTGTTCACTAAGGAGAGCTTTCTTGTCTCTCCTTGCTATTCTTTGGAACTCTGCATTCAAATGGGTATATCTTTCCTTTTCGCCTTTGCTTCTCACTTCCCTTCATTTCACAGCTGTTTGTAATCCCTCCTCAGACAGCCATTTCATTTTATTTTGCATTTCTTTTTCTTTGGGATGGTTTGGCTCTCTGTCTCCTGTACAATGTCATGAAACTCTGTCCATGGTTCTTCAGGCACTCTATCAGATCTAATCCCTTGAATCTATTATTCACTTTCACTGTATAATCATAAGGGATTTGATTTAGGTCATACCTGAATGGTCTAGTGGTTTTCCCTACTTTCTTCAATTTAAGTCTGAATTTAACAGTAAGGAGCTCATGATCTGAGCCACAGCCAGATGCTAGTCTTGTTTTTACTGACTGTATAGAGCTTCTCCATTTTTGGCTGCAAAGAATATAACCAATCTGATTTCAGTATTGACCATTTGGTGATGTCCATGTATAAAATTTTCTCTTGTGTTTTTGGAACAGTGTGTTTGTAATCACCAGTGTGTTCTCTTTTTATTGTTATTTTTTAACTTTACAATATTGTATCAGTTTTGCCATATATCAACGTGAATCTGCCACAGGTATACACGTGTTCCCCATCCTGAACCCTCCTCCCTCCTCCCTCCCCATACCATCCCTCTGGGTCGTTCCAGTGCACCAGCACCAGACATCCAGTATCGTGCATCGAACCTGGAGTGATGACTTGTTTCATATATGATATTATACATGTTTCAATGCCATTCTCACAAATCATCCCACCCTCTCCCTCTCCCACAGAGTCCAAAAGACTGTTCTATACATCAGTGTCTCTTTTGCTGTCTCGCATACAGGGTTATTGTTACCATCTTTCTAAATTCCATATATATGTGTTAGTATACTGTATTGGTGTTTTTCTTTCTGGCTTACTTCACTCTGTATAATAGGCTCCAGTTTCATCCACCTCATTAGAACTGATTCAAATGTATTCTTTTTAATGACTGAGTAATACTCCATTGTGTATATGTACCATAGCTTTCTTATCCATTTATCTGCTGATGGATATCTAGGTTGCTTCCATGTCCTGGCTATTATAAACAGTGTGGTGATGAACATTGGGGTACACGTGTCTCTTTCCCTTCGGGTTTCCTCAGTGTGTATGCCCAGCAGTGGGATTGCTGGATCATAAGGCAGTTCTATTTCCAGTTTTTTAAGGAATCTCCACACTGTTCTCCATAGTGGCTGTACTAGTTTGCATTCCCACCAGCAGTTTAAGAGGGTTACTTTTTCTCCACACCCTCTCCAGCATTTATTACTTGTAGACTTTTGGATTGCAGCCATTCTGACTGACGTGAAATGGTACCTCATAGTGGTTTTGATTTGCATTTCTCTGATAATGAGTGATGTTGAGCATCTTTTCATGTGTTTGTGAGCCATCTGTATGTCTTCTTTGGAGAAATATCTAGTTCTTTGGCCCATTTTTTGATTGGGTCATTTATTTTTCTGGAGTTGAGCTGTAGGAGTTGCTTGTATATTTTTGAGATTAGTTGTTTGTCCGTTGCTTCATTTGTTATTATTTTCTCCCATTCTGAAGGGTGTCTTTTCACTTTGCTTATAGTTTCTTTTGTTGTGCATAAGCTTTTAATTTTAATTAGGTCCCATTTGTTTATTTTTGCTTTTATTTCCAATATTCTGAGTGGTGGGTCATGGAGGTCCTGCTGTGATGTATGTCGGAGTGTGTTTTGCCTATGTTCTCCTCCAGGAGGTTTATAGTTTCTGGTCTAAAATTTAGATCTATAAGCCATTTTGAGTTTATTTTTGTGTATGGTGTTAGAAAGTGTTCTAGTTTCATTATTTTACAAGTGGTTGACCAGTTTTCCCAGCACCACTTGTTAAAGAGATTGTCTTTAATCCATTGTATATTCTTGCCTCCTTTGTCAAAGATAAGGTGTCCATAGGTGCATGGATTTATCTTTTGGATTTCTATTTTGTTCCATTGATCTATATTTCTGTCTTTGTGTCAGTACCATACTGTCTTGATGACTGTGACTTTGTAATAGAGCCTGAAGTCAGGCAGGTTGATTCCTCCAGTTCCATTCTTCTTTCTCAAGATTGCTTTGGCTATTCGAAGTTTTTTGATTTTCCATACAAATTGTGAGATTATTTGTTCTAGCTCTGTGAAGAATACCATTGGTAGCTTGATAGGGATTGCACTGAATCTATAAATTGCTTTGGGTAGTATACTCATTTTCACTATATTGATTCTTCCAATCCATGAACATGATATATTTCTCCATCTATTAGTGTCCTCTTTGATTTCTTTGACCAGTGTTTTATAGTTTTCTATATATAGGCCTTTAGTTTCTTTAGGTAGATATATTCCTAAGAATTTTATTCTTTTCATTGAAATGGTGAATGGAATTGTTTCCTTAGTTTTTCTATTTTCTCATTATTAGTGTATAGGAATGCAAGGGGTTTCTGTGTGTTGATTTTATATCCTGCAACTTTACTATACTCATTGATCAGTTCTAGTAAATTTCTGGTGGAATCTTTAGGGTTTTCTATGTAGAGGATCCAAAATCACTGCAGATGGTGACTGCAGCCATGAAATTAAAAGGTGTTTACTCTTTGGAAGGAAAGTTATGACCAACCTATATAGCATATTCAAAAGCAGAGACATTATATGGCCAACAAAGGTCCATCTATTCAAGGCTATGGTTTTTCCTGTGGTCATGTATGGATGTGAAAGTTGGACTGTGAAGAAAACTGATCACCGAAGAATTGATGCTTTTAAACTGTGGTGTTGGAGAAGACTCGTGAGAGTCCCTAGGACTGCAAGGAGATCCAACCAGTCCATTCTGAAGGAGATCAACCCTGGGATTTCTTTGGAGGGAATGATGCTGAAGCTGAAACTCCAGTACTTTGGCCACCTCATGTGAAGAGTTGACTCATTGGAAAAGACTATGATACTGGGAGGGATTGGGGGCAGGAAGAGAAGGGGACGACAGAGGATGAAATGGCTGGATGGCATCACTGACTCGATGGACGTGAGTCTGAGTGAAATCCTTGAGTTGGTGATGGACAAGGAGGCCTGGCGTGCTGCGATTCATGAGGTTACAAAGAGTCGGACACGGCTGAGTGACTGAACTGATCTGAACTGAACTGATGTAGAGGATCATGTCATCTGCAAACAGTGAGAGATTTACGTCTTCTTTTCTAGTTTGGAGTCTTTTTATTTCTTTTTCTGCTCTGATTGCTCTGGCCATAACTTCCAAAACTATTGAATAGTAATGGTCAAAGTGGGCACCCTTGTCTTGTTCCTGACTTTAGGGGAAATGCTTTCAATTTTTCATCCTTGAGGATTATATTTGCTGTGGGTTTGTCATATATAGCTTTTGTTATGTTGAGGTATGTTCCTTCTATTCCTGCTTTCTGGAGAGTTTTGACCATAAATGGATGTTGACTTTTGTCAAAGGCTTTCTCTGCATCTACTGAGAAGATCATATGACTTTTATTTTTCAATTTGTTAATGTAGTGTATTACATTGATTGATTTGCAGATATTGAAGAATCCTTGCATCCCTGGAATAAAGCCCACTTGGTCATGGTGTATGATCTTTTTAATATGTTGTTGGATTCTGATTGCTAGAATTTTGTTAAGGATTTTTGCATCTATGTTCCTCAGTGATATTGGCCTGTAGTTTTCTTTTTGTGTGGCGTCTTTGTCAGGTTTTGGTATTAGGGTGATGGTGGCCTCATAGAATGAGTTTCGAAGCTTACCTTCCTCTGCAATTTTCTGGAAGAGTTTGAGTAGGATAGGTGTTAGCTCTTCTCTAAATTTTTGGTAGAATTCAGCTGTGAAGAAATCTGGACCTGGGCTTTTGTTTGCTGGAAGATTTCTGATTACAGTTTCAATCTCCATGCTTATGATGGGTCTGTTAAGATTTTCTGTTTCTTCCTGGTCCAGTTTTGGAAGTTGTTCTTTTCTAAGAATTTGCCCATTTCTTCCACGTTGTCCATTTTATTGGCATATAATTGCTGATAGTCTCTCATGATCCTTTGTATTTCTGTGTTGTCTGTTGTGATCTCTCCATTTTCATTTCTAATTTTATTGATTTGAGTTTTCTCCCTTTGTTTCTTGATGAGTCTGGAAAATAATCTGTCAATTTTATTTATCCTTTCAAAGAACCAGCTTTTGGCTTTGATGATTTTTGCTATGGTCTCTTTTGTGTGTGTATGTGTGTGTGTGTGTGTGTGTGTTGCATTTATTTCTGCCCTAATTTTTAAGATTTCTTTCCTTCTACTAACCCTGGGGTTCTTCATGTCTTCCTTTTCTAGTTGCTTTAGGTGTATAGTTAGGTTATTTATTTAACTTTCTTTTTGTTGTTGTTTCTTGTGTTATGCTTGTATTGCTATGAACTTTCCCCTTAGGACTGCTTTTACAGTGTCCCACAGGTTTGGGGTTGTTGTGTTTTCATTTTCATTCATTTCTATGCACATTTTGATTTCTTTTTTTATTTCTCCTGTGATTTATTGGTTATTCAGCAGCGTGTTGTTCAGCCTCCATATGTTGGAATTTTTAATAGTTTTCCTCCTGTAATTGAGATATAATGTTACTGCATTGTGGTCAGAAAAGATGCTTGAAATGATTTCAAATTTTTGAATTTACCAAGGCTAGATTTATGGCCCAGGATGTGCTCTATCCTGGAGAAGGTTCCCTGTGTGCTTGAGAAGAAGATGAAATTCATTTTTTGATGGTGAAATGTCCTATAGATATCAATTAGGTCTAACTGGTCTATTGTATCATTTGAAGTTTGTGTTTCCTTGTTAATTTTCTGTTTAGTTGATCTATTCACAGATGTGAGTAGGGTATTAAAGTCTCCCACTATTATTGTGCTACTGTTAATTTTCCCTTTCATACTTGTTAGCATTTGTCTTATATATTGCAGTGTTCCTATTTTGGGTGCATATATATTCATAATTTTTATATCTTCTTCTTGGAATGATCCTTTGATCATTATGTATTCTTCTTGGAATGATCCTTTGATCATTATGTAGTGTCCTTCTTTGTCTCTTTTCACAGCCTTTGTTTTAAAGCCTGTTTTATCTGATATGAGTATTGCTACACCTGCTTTCTTTTTGTCTCTATTTGCATGGAAAATCTTTTTCCAGACCTTTACTTTCAGTCTGTATGTGTCCCCTGTTTTGAGGTGGGTCTCTTGTATACAACATATATAGGGGTCTTGTTTTTGTATCCATTCAGGCAGTCTTTGTCTTTTGGTTGGGGCATTCAACCCATTTACGTTTAAGGTAATTATTGATATGTATGATCCCATTGTCATTTACTTTATTGTTTTGGGTTCGAGTTTATACACCCTTTTTGTGTTTCCTGTCTAGAGAATATCCTTTAGTATTTGTTGGAGAGCTGGTTTGGTGGTGCTGAATTCTCTCAGCTTTTGTTTGTCTATAAAGCTTTTGATTTGTCCTTCATATTTGAATGAGATCCTTGCTGGGTACAGTAATCTGGACTGTAGGTTATTTTCTTTCATCATTTTAAGTATGTCTTGCCATTCCCTCCTGGCTTGAAGAGTTTCTATTGAAAGATCAGCTGTTATCCTTCTGGGAATTCCCTTGTGTGATATTTGTTGTTTTTCCCTTGCTGATTTTAATATTTGTTCTTTGTGTTTGATCTTTGTTAATTTGATTAATATGTGTCTTTGGGGTGTTTCACCTTGGGTTTATCCTCTTTGGAACTCTATGGGTTTCTTGGACTTGGGTGATTATTTCCTTCCCCATTTTAGGGAAGTTTTCAACAATTATCTCCTCAAGTATTTTCTCATGGTCTTTCTTTTTGTCTTGTTCTTCTGGGACTCCTATGATTCGAATGTTGTAGTGTTTAATATTGTTGTGGAGGTCCCTGAGATTGTCCTCATTTCTTTTAATTCGTTTCTCTTGTTTCCTCTCTGATTCATTTATTTCTAGCATTCTATCTTCTAATTCACTAATCCTATCTTCTGCCTCTGTTATTCTACTATTTGTTCCCTCTAGAGTGTTTTTTTATCTCATATTGCATTATTCATTTTATATTGACTCTATTTTATTTCTTCTAGGTCCTTGTTAAACCTTTCTTGCATCTTCTCAATCGTTGTCTCCAGGCTATTTATATGTGATTCCATTTTGATTTCAAGATTTTGGATCATTTTCACTATCATTATTTGGAATTCTTTATCAGGTAGATTCCCTATCTCTTCCTCTTTTTTTGGTTTGTTAGGCATTTATCCTGTTCTTTTACCTGCTGGGTATTTCTCTGTCTCTTCATCTTGTTTATATTGCTGAGTTTGTGGTGTCCTTTATGTATTCTGGCAGTTTGTGGAGTTCTCTTTAATGTAGAGTTTCCTTGCTGTGGGTGGGTTTGTACACGTGGCTTGTCAAGGTTTCTTGGTTAGGGAAGCTTGTGTCGGTGTTCTGGTGGGTGGAGCTGTAGTTCTTCTCTCTGGAGTACAATGAAGTATCCAGTAATGAGTTATGAGATGTCTATGGTTTTGTAGTAACTTGGGGAAGCCTGTATATTGGATCTCAGAGCTGTGTTCCTGTGTTGCTGGAGAATTTGCATGGTATGTCTTGCTCTGGACTTGTTGGCCCTTGGGTGGTGCTTGGTTTCAGTGTAGGTATGGAGGCGTTAGATGAGCTCCTGTCAATTAATATTCCCTGGATTCAGGAGTTCCCTGGAATCAGGGTTTGGACTTAAGCCTTCTACTTCCTGTTTTCAGTCTTATTTTTACAGTAGTCTCAAAACTTCTCCTTCTATACAGCACCATTGATAAAACATCTAAGTTAAAGATGAAAAGTTTCTCCACAGTGAGGGACACCCAGAGAGGTTCACAGAGTTACATGGAGAGGAGAAGAGGGAGGAGGGAGTTAGAGGTGACCCGAATGAGATGAGGTGGAATCAACAGAGGAGAGAGCAGGCTAGCCAGTAATCACTTCCTTATGTGCACTCCACAACTGGACCACTCAGAGATGTTCACAGAGATATACAGAGAAGAGAAGAGGGATGAAGCAGACAGAGGTGGTCAAGAGGATAAAAGGGAGGGGGATGAAAAGGAGAGAGACAGATCCAGGCAGTAATCGGTTCCCTAAGTGTTCTCCTCCGTCTGAAACACACAAATTCACAGAGTTGGGTAGAGCAGAGAGGGGTTAGGGAGGAGACACAGGCGACCTGGTGGAGAAAAAGGAGAGTCCAAAGGGGACGAGAGCAGTCAAGCCAGTAATCTCGCTCCCAAGTAAAAATGGGTACTCAAGATGGGTTTCTTAAAGGTACAAAATTGGTAACAAATACCAAAAAGAAAAAATTAAAAATCTAGAGTAGAGTTTGGAATTTCAAAAATACAATGTTAAAGAAAAGAAGGGAAAAAAAGTCACAAAAATTATAAAACATATATATATGAAGTTTGCTTTTAAAAAATAGGGTATTTTTTTTTTTTGCAAAGTAATGGTAGGTTATAAAAGTGAAAATTAAGGGAGTAATAGAGGACTTAAATTTTTTTTTAATTAAAAAAAAAAGAAAGAAAGAATGATCGTAAAAATAGTAAATATATATCTAGGACTTTCTCTGGTGTTGTTGTGGGTATGTGAGGTCAGTTCAATTTTGGCTAGTTCCTTGATCCGGCTTATATTTCTCAAGATCTATAGGCCCCTTCCTATGTAGTCGGGACTAATGACAGGGTTTTAATCTATTGCACCTGTCGCTTTCAAGGCGGTTCCCTCTGTTTTAGCTTCTTCTGTTTGCTGGTCTCTTCAGTGTCTGATTTCTGCCCTGACACAAAGGGGGCAGTAGTGGACACTTTTTTTTTTTTTTTTTTTTTTTAGGCTCACTTGTTCAGTCGCGCTGTGGGGAGGGAGGGTCGCTGCAAACAAATAACACTGGCATGTGCTCGCAGTGCCTCAGCCACACTGGGCCTGCCCCCGCTCATGGCACATGTAGCCTCCTTGCCCACACTACTCAGGCTCTAGGTTGCTCTGCCAGGAACCATCCTAGACCGGCCCTGGGCTGCATGCACCCCCCAGCTCTAAGCCGCTCAGGTTCAGGCACTTGGGTAGTCCTCAGAGGCACAGACTCGGTTGGGCCTGCGTTTTGTGCCCTTCCCAGGTCCAAGCAGCTCAGGTGATGAGGTGTTTGGCGAGCATGATTGCAGCGAGTTATCGCCTCCCTGCCGCTTATCTAGGTGTACAACCGGCGCACTTTCTCAGGCGGATGTTGACCGTCCAGACCCCCAAGAAGTTTTAGTTAGCAAAAAAGCCTGCTTACAGTTTTATAGATAATGTCTCTCTGGGGCTGCAATTGCCCCCTTCTGGCTCTGGCTGCCTGTCAGCGAAGGGGGATGGTCTGCAGCTGGCTATCTCTGTTCAGTCCTTTGTTCCGTGCGCGGGCCTGGTGGTGTCTTAGGTTAGGGCTGGCTTTTTGCGTGGTAGATATCCCACAGTCTGGTTTGCTAGCCCAAATTATTTTGCTCAGATAGCACTCAGAGTATTCAGGCCAGATCCTTACTCTAAGCGATGCAGCCCATGCTGCGCCTCCCTGCCCAGCCCCCACTTGCTAGTGGCGTGTGCAGGCATCTGCGCTGCTTCTCTGCTGGGGGAGTTACAGTAGGGCTTGCAACCTGCAGGTTTTAATTATTTATTTTTCATCCCTTTTATGTTGCCCTCTGTGCTTCCAAGGCTCAGCACAGATTTGGCAATGAGGTTTCCTGGTGTTTGGAAACTTCTCTCTTTTGAAGACTCCCTTCCCAGGATGGAGCTCCATCCCTCCCTCTTTTGTCTCTGTTTTTCTGTCTTTTATATTTTTTCCTACCTCCTTTCGAAGAAAATGTGCTGCTTTTCTGGGTGCCTGATGTCCTCTGCCGGCATTCAGAAGTTGTTTTGTGAAATTTACTCGGTGTTCAAATGTTCTTTTTATGAATTTGTGGGGGAGAAAGTGATCTCCCCATCCTATTCCTCCACCATCTTATCTCCCCCCCCCCAGTGTGTCCTCTTGGCAAAACTCTACTAGCCTTTGCCTTGCTTCATTCTGTACTCCAAGGCCCAATTTGCCTGTTACTCCAAGTGTTTCTTGACTTCCTACTTTTGCATTCCAGTCCCCTATAACAAAAAGGACATGTTTTCAGGGTGTTAGCTCTAGAAGGTCTGGTAGGTCTTCACAGAATCATTCAACTTCAGCTTCTTCAGTATTACTGGTCAGAGGGTAGACTTTGATTACTGTGATATTCAATGATTTGCCTTGGAAATGAACAGAGATCATTCTGTCATTTTTCAGCTTGCATCCAAGTACTGCATTTCTTACTCATGTTGACTATGATGACTACTTCATTCTTCTAAGGGATTCTTGCCCACAGTAGTAGATATAATGGTCATCTGAGTTAAATTCACCCATTCCAGTCCATTTTATTTCTCTGATTCTTAAGATATGAACGTTCACTCATGCATTTCCTGTTTGACCACTTCCAATTTGCCTTGATTCATTGATCTAACATTCTAGGTGCCTATGCAATATTGCTCTTTACAGCATTGGACTTTGCTTCTATCACCAGTCACATCCACAACTGGGTGTTATTTTTGCTTTGGCTCCGTCTCTTTATTCTTTCTGGAGTTATTATTCCACTGATCTCCAGTAGCATATTGGGCACATACCAATCTGGAGAGTTGATCTTTCAGTGTACCATCTTTTAGCCTTTTCATATTGTTCATGGGGTTCTCAAGTCAAGAATACTGATGTGGTTTGCCATTCCCTTCTCTAGTGAACCACATTTTGTCAGAACTCTCCACTATGATTCTTCCATCTTGGGTGGCCCTACATGGCATGGCTCATAGTTTCACTGAGTTGGAGAAGGCTGTGGTCCATGTCATCAGATTGTTTAGTTTTCTGTTATTGTGGTTTTCAGTCTTTGTGCCCTCTGATGTAGAAGGAAGAGAGGCTTATAGAAGCTCCATGATGTGACAGACTGACTGAGGGGGAAACTGGGTCTTGTTCTGATCAGTGGGGCCAACCTCAGTAAATCTTTTGTCCAATTTTCTGTTGATGGGTGGAGCTGTGTTCCCTCCCTGTTATTTACCTGGGACCAAACTATGGTGCAGGAAATAAAGACAATGGCTACCTCCTTCAAAAGGTCCCATGCATGTACTGCTAAACTCAGTGACCCCGACACTGAAGCAGGCCAACACCAACCCATGCCTCCACTACAGACTCTTGGACACTCCCAGGCAAGTCTGGGTCAGTCTTTTGTGGGGTCACTGCTCATTTCTCCTGGGTCCTTGTGTGCACACAGCTCTGTTTGTGCCTTCCAAGAGTCTATTTCCCAGTCCTGTGTAAGTTCTGGCAGCTCTATGGTGGGGTTAATGGCGACCTCCTCCAAGAGGGCTTATGCCATACCCAAGTATGCTGTACCCAGCCATACCCATGTCTGGTGCACCCTGAGTGTGTACCCCTGTGGCAATCCACTGCTGAACCATATCTCCACAGGAAACACTCAAACAGTTCAGCCTCAGTCTCTGTGGAGTCTGGGTCCTGGTGCACACAAGGTTTGTTTGAGCCCTCTGAGCAGCTCTGGCAGGAATGGGGTTTCATTCTAAATTTGAATTGCCCCCCCCAACCATCTTGTTGGGGCTTCTCCTTTGCCTTTGGATGTGGGGTATCTCCTCAAAGTCGCTCCAGCACTGTGCAGCTGCTGCTCTAGCATCTACTGTCTTGCTGGGCCTTCTCCTTTGCCCTTGGATCTGGGTTATCTCCCCACAGCCACTCCAGCTCCACATAGTCACCGCTCCAGTGCCTACCATCTGGTGATCCAGTGGTTAAGACTTCATGTTTTCACTGCAGGAGGTACACGTTTCGTCCTCAGTCTGGGAAAGAAGATCTCACATGCTCTGGTAAGGAGAAAAACTTAGTATTCATCCCTCAAAGCTCTGAAGTCTTAGTCTCATTGTCCACTCAGGTGAGATACAAGATTAGTAAACATAAATCTTTTTAAAATTTCCTTTAATGAATATGAATTATCAGAAAAAGAAAGTTTAAAAACCTCATTTAAATTCACATCATAACAATAAAAGACTTAGGAATAAACTTAATCAAGGAGGTGAAAGATGTATACACTGAAAACTATACAACTTGATAAAAGAAACTGAAGATGTTTCAAAGAAATGGAACTATATCCTGTGGTCTTGAATTGAAAGAATTAATATTGTTAAAATGGCCATGTCCCTTAAAGCAAGCTACAAACTTATTGAAATTCTTTACAAAATATCCATCATATTTTCCACATAACTAGAAGACATACTCCTAAAATTTATATGAAACTACCAAAAGCCCAGTATTGTCAAAGAAACCTCAGGAAAAAGAATAAAACTGAAATGAATAACTATTACAGACTTAAGACTATACTACAAAGATATATTAATTAAAACAGTGTGGCATTTGCACAAAAACAGGAATATAGTTCAATAGAACAGAATAGAGAGCCCAGAAATAAAGTGACACACCTATGGTCAAATAATCTATGGCAAAGGAGGCAGAAATATACAGTGGTGAAGACAGTCTTTTTCAAAAAAATCTGGAAAGCTACATATAAATCAATAAAATTAGAATGCTCCTGAACATAATATATGAAAATAAACACATACAGATTTAAAGACTTAAATATAAAATGGACACCATAAAACTCCTAGAAGAGAACATATGCAAAAAAACTTCCTTTTACAATAGTATTATTTTCTTAGATCAGTCACCCAAGGCTAAATGAATAAAAGCAAACATAAGCAAAATTTTCCTAATCAAAGTTTTAAAACTTTTTGCAAAGCAAAGAAAAGCATGAACAGAATGAAAAAAACAACCTATAGAATGGGAGAAAATATTTGCCAATGGTGTGACTGACAAGGGTTCAATATCTAAAATATAAAAACCTCATACTACTCAATATAAAAGAGTAGTTATACTCTTTTATATTATTAGGGCTTCCCTGGTAGCTCAGCTGGTAAATAATCTGCCTGCAATGCAGGAGATCCCAGTTTGATTCCTGGGTTGGGAAGATTCACTGGAGAAGGGAAAGGTTACTTTTTCCAGTATTCTGGCCTGGAGAATTCCATGGATTGTAGAGACTCAGATCAAAACTGCAATAAGTTATCATCTCCCACAGGTCAGAATGGCCATTATTAGTAAGTCTACAAACAATAAATGCTGGAGAGGATGTGGAGAAAAAGGAACCCTTCTGCTGTATTTGTGTGAATGTAAATTTGTACAGACACTATGGAGAATAATATGATGGTTCCTTAAGAAATTTAAAAATAGAGTTACTTTATTATCCAGCACTCCCACTCTTAGTCATATATATGGAAAAAATGAAAACTTTAATTTAAAAAGATAAATGCAACCCAATTTGTTCATATTAGAATTTTTATAATAGCTAAGACAATGGGAAGAACCAAAGAATATCTTAAAAATGTGTTGTATGTATGTATGTGTGTGTATATATATATATATATATATATATATATATATATTTTAAAGGAGTGTATTATATATGTATAATGGAAAGTTAGTTGTAAAAAAGAATAAGATAGTCAGTTACATTGATGGACCTAGAAATTATGCTTAGTGGTGTACATCAGGCAAAGAAAGAAAAATACTGTATGATATCACTTACATGTTGAATTTAAAAAAAAATGGTAAAAAAATACACCTACATACAAAACAGAAACAGACACACAGATGCAAAATACAAACTTACTGTCATCAAAGGGGAGAAGGAGGAAATAAGGGACAAATTAGGATTATGAGTGTAACAGATATCAACTACTGTACATAAAATCGATAAATAAAGAGGATTTTCTGTATAGCACAAGGAATTATATTTAATAGTTTATAATAAACTGTAATGGAATACACTCTGAAAAATATAACTGAATCACTTTGCTGTGCATATGTCACTAACATGATATTGTAAATATTGTAAATCAACTATACTTCATATAACATGAATGGACAGAGAAAAGATTATGCTAATTCAAAGAAACTGATGACAAAACCCACATATTATACTTTTCCTTTTATAGATATGACCAGAATGAGCTATTTCTTAGACACAGAAAGATTAGTTTTTGCCATGGGTTGTGAGAGTGAGAGAAGAAAGATTAAAGGGGTTAATTAGTAATTGGTATGGCATTTCTATTTGGGGTGACAAAAATGTCCTAAAATTATAGAATGGTGATGGTTGCACAACTCTGTCTATATAATAATAGCCTATGAAGTATATATTTTAGATGGTGAATTTTAAGACATATCAATTACATTTCAATAAAACTGCTATTGGGGAAAAAATCTCCGGAAAAGAATATATATGTCTCCACAATTTCTTCCAGAAAATAGAAAATTAATACTTCCTAACTCATTTTATGAGACTAGTGTTACACTAATATTATAACCAAATACAACATAATAAAATAAATCTATAGACCAATATACCTCTTGAAATAGATCTTAAAATCTGCAAAAAAATTATTGTAGATCAAACACATCAATATGTAAAATTAATTGTGACTCTGACTATGTGGGATTTACTTCATTTACACAGGACTTGTTCAATATTGCAAAGTCAACTGATGTAATCCTTCCTATAAACAAGCTAAGAAGAAAAATCATATGGTAATATCAACTGACACAGAAAAATACCCTAACCCCTAATTATAATTTTTTTTAAACTCTCAGAAATATAGACGTTGTGAAGAACTTCTACAACTTAATAGCATCTGTAAAAAGCCCATAGATTTTGGTGAGAATATCTAAAATTATGAAGAAGGCAAAGATGCTCACTCTTATCACTTAAAATTGAAATAAAAGTCTGATCAAGCTATGGTTTTTCCATTAACCATGTATGGATGTGAAAGATGGACTATAAAGAAAGATGAGCACTGAAGAACTGATGCTTTTGAACTGTGGTGTTGGAGGAGACTCTTGAGAGTCCCTTGGACTGCAAGGAGATCCAACCACTCTATCCTAAAGGAAATCAGTCCTGAATATTCATTGGATAGACTGAAGCTGAAGCTGAAACTCCAATATTTTGGCCACCTGATGAGAAGAACTGACTCATTGGAAAAGACCCTGATGCTGGGAAAGATTGAAGGCAGTAGAAGGGAGCAAAGGATGAGATGGTTGGATGGCAGCACTGAGTCGATGGACATGAGTTTGAGCAAGCTCCAGGAGTTGGTGATGGACAGGGAAGCCTGGCATGCTGCAGTCGCAGCACAGGGTCGCAAAGAGTTGGATATGACTGAGCGACTGACCTGATAACATTGTTTAAGGTATACAATATGTTGATGTGATGCATTTATATATTGCAATATAATTACCAGTGTAGCCTTAGCTAATACCTCCATTGCAACATATAATTGTCATTTCTTTTTCTGGTAAGAACATTTACAATCCAGTCTCTTAGTAACTTTAAATTGTATAATACAGACTATAATCCCAATGCTATGCATTAGCTCTCCAGAAATTATTCATCTTCTAAATGTAAGTTTGGATACTTTGACCAACATCTCCCCAATACTCCCACCTCTAGCCCCTTGTAAGCAGCAATACACACTGCTTTGATGAGTCTGGCATTTCTTTATTCCACATGTAAATTATATCATACAGTATCTCTCTCTGTCTGTGTCTGAAATGTCCACATGTAAGTGATATCATACAGTATCTCTCTCTCTCTCTGTGTCTTAAATGTCCATATAATGCCCTGAACATCCATCTATGTTGTTTCAAATCACAAGATTTGCCTTCTTTCTCATGGCTAAATAATATCTTATTGCATATATATATATATATATATATATATATATTTTTTATGCATTCATCCATTGACAGATGCTTAGGTTATCTTATCTTGGTTTCCTTATCTTGGCTATTGAGAATAATGCTAAAATAAACATGGGGGGGGAGGAGCCAAGATGGTGGAGGAGTAGGACGGGGAGAACACTTTCTCCCCCACAAATTCATCAAAAGAGCATTTAAACGTCGAGTAAATTCCACAAAACAACTTCTGAATGCCGGCAGAGGACATCAGGCACCCAGAAAAGCAACCCAACTCTTCGAAAGGAGGTAGGAAAAAATATAAAAGACAAAAAAAGAGACAAAAGAGGGAGGGATGGAATTCCATCCCGGGAAGGGAGTCTTAAAAAGAGAGAAGTTTCCAAACACCAGGAAACCTTCTCACTGCCGAATCTGTGCCGAGCTTTGGAAGCACAGAGGGCAACATAAAAGGGAGAAAAAAAATAAATAAACAATTAAAAATCACAGATTGTGAGCCTTATGGTAACTCCCCCAGCGGAGAAGCAGTGCAGATGCCTGCACACGGAATTAGCAAGCGGGGGCTGGGCAGGGAAGAGCGGCGCGGGCTGTGTCCCTTAGAGTAAGTAAGAATCAGGCCCGAATGTCCTGAGCGCTATCTGAGTGAAATAATTTGGGCTAGCAAACCAGACTGTGGGACATCTACCACGCGAAAAGCCAGCCCTAACCTAAGATACCACCAGGCCCGCGCACGGAACAAAAGACTGAACAGAGATAGCCGGCTGCAGAACTTCCTCCTCCGGTGACAGGCAGCCAGAGCCGGAAGGGGGCAATCGCAGCCCCAGAGAGACACTATCTATAAAACTGTAAGCAGGCTTCTTTGCTAACTAAAACATCTTGGGGGTCTGGACGGTCAACCTCTGCCTGAGAAGGTGCGCCGGTTTTACACCCAGATAACCAAGTGGCGGGGAGGCCATAAGTCGCAGCCTTGGCGCCCGCCAAACACATCACCTGAGCTGCTCGGATCTGGGAAGAGCACAAAACGCAGGCCCAACCAAGTCTGCGCCTCTGAGGACTACCCAAGTGCCTGAACCTGAGCGGCTTGGACCTGGGAGGTCAGCCCAGGGCCGGCCTCTGATTGTTCCTGGCGGAACAAACTAGAGCCCGAGCAGTGTGGGCAGGGAGGCTACACGCGCCGTGAGCCGGGGCAGACCCTGTGTGGCTAAGGCACTGCGAGTGCACGCCAGTGTTATCTGTTTGCAGCATCCCTCCCTCCCTCCCCACAGCGCGGCTGAACAAGTGAGCCTAAAAAAAAAAAAAAAAAATAGTGTCCTCCACCGTCCCCTTTGTGTCAGGGCGGGAACCAGACACTGAAGAGACCAGCAAACAGAAGAAGCTATAACAGAGGGAAATGCCTTGGAAGCTACAGGCCATAGATTAAAACCCTGTGGTTACTATGGACTACATAGGAAGGGGCCTATAGATCTTGAGAAATATAAGTCAGACCAAGGAACTAGCCAAAAATGAACTGAACCCACAATACTCACAACAAAACCAGAGAAAGACCTAGATATATTTTTACTATTTTTACGATCAATCTTTCTTTCTTTTTTTTATTTTTATTTTTTTAAATTTTAAGTCCTCTATTGTCCTTTAATTTTCACTTTTATAACTATTACTTTGCAAAAAAAAAAAAAAAGACCCTATTTTTCTTTCTTCTTCAGCAAACTTCATATATATATTTTATAATTTTTTGACTGTGTTTTTTTTTTTCTTTTTCTTCTTTTCTTTAACATTGTATTTTTGAAATTCCAAACTCTACTCTAGATTTTTAATTTTAGCCTTTTGGTATATGTTATCAATTTTGTACCTATAGTTTTTTTCATAATTTCTGTGACTTTTTTTTTTCCTCTGTTTCTTTCTCTTCTTCTTTTGTATAACATCGTATATCTGCAATTCCAAACTCTACTCAAGATTTTTAATTTATGCTTTTTGGTATTTGATACCAATTTTGTACCTGTATTTTCTTTATAATTTTGTGACATTGTTTTTGTTGGTTTGTTTGTTTTCTCTCTTTCTTTTCCTTCTTCTTTGCTTTAACATTGTATTTTTGAAATTCCAAACTCTACTCTAGATTTTTAACTTTTGCTTTTTGGTATTAGTTACCAATTTTGTACCTGTAGTTTCTTTATAATTTTCGTGACCTTGTTTGTTTTTCTTTGTTCATTTTTTCTCTCTTTCTTTTCCTTCTTCTTTGCTTTAACATTGTATTTTTGAAATTCCAAACTCTACTCTAGATTTTTAACTTTTGCTTTTTGGTATTAGTTATCAATTTTGTACCTGTAGTTTCTTTATAATTTTCGTGACCTAGTTTGTTTTTCTTTGTTCATTTTTTCTCTCTTTCTTTTCCTTCTTCTTTGCTTTAACATTGTATTTTTGAAATTCCAAACTCTACTCTAGATTTTTAACTTTTGCTTTTTGATACTAGTTATCAATTTTGTACCTGTAGTTTCTTTATAATTTTCGCGACCTTGTTTGTTTTTCTTTGTTCGTTTTTCTCTCTTTCTTTTCCTTCTTCTTTTCATTAACATCGCATTTTTGAATTTCCAAACACTACTCTAGATTTTTAATGTTTGCATTTATGTATTTGTTACCAATTTTGTACCTTTAAGAACCCAATCTTCAGGACCCATTTTTCACTAGGGAATGAGATTACTGGCTTGACTGCTCTCTCTCCCTTTGGACTCTCCGTTTTATCCACCAGGTCGCCTGTATCTCCTCCCTAACCCTTCTCTACTCTACCCAACTCTGTGAATTTCTGTGTTCCAGACGGTGGAGAACACTTAGGAAACTGATTACTGGCTGGATCTGTCTCCCTGCTTTTCATTTCCCCCTTTTATCCTTCTGGCCAACTCTGTCTCCTGCCTCCTTCTTCTCTTCTCTGTATAACTCCGTGAACATCTCTGAGCGGTCCAGTTGTGGAGTGCACATAAGGAAGTGACTACTGGCTAGCCCACTCTCTTCACTATTGATTCCACCTCATCTCATTTGGGTCACCTCTAACTCCCTCCTCCCTCTTCTCTTCTCCATGTAATGCTGTGAACCTCTCTGAGTGACCCTCACAGTAGAGAAACTTTTCATCTTTAACATACATGTTTTATCAATGGTGCTGTATAGAAGGAGAAGTTTTGAAACTACTGTAAAAATAAGACCGATAATTTGAAGTAGGAGGCTTAAGTCCAAACCCTGACTCCAGAGAACTCCTGACTCCAAGGAACATTAATTGACAGGAGCTCATCAAACGCCTCCATAACGACACTGAAACCAAGCACCACACAAGGGCCAACAAGTTCCAGGGCAAGACATACCAAGCAAACTCTCCAGCAACAAAGGAACACAGCCCTGAGCTTCAAGATACAGGCTGCCCAAAGTCACCCCAAAACCATAGACATCTCATAACTCAGTACTGGACATTTCATTACACTCCAGAGAGAAGAAATACAGCTCCATCCACCAGAATATCGACACAAGCTTCCCTAACCAGGAAACCTTGACAAGCCACCTTTACAAACCCACACACAGTGAGGAAACGCCACAATAAAGAGAACTGCACAAACTGCCAGAATACAGAAAGGACACCCCAAACTCAGCAATTTAAACAAGATGAAGAGACAGAGGAATACCCAGCAGATAAAGGAACAGGATAAATGCCCACCAAACCAAACAAAAGAGGAAGAGATAGGGAATCTACCTGATAAAGAATTCCGAATAATGATAGTGAAATTGATCCCAAATCTTGAAATTAAAATGGAATCACAGGTAAATAGCCTGGAGACAATGACTGAGAAGATGCAAGAAATGTTTAACAAGGACTTAGAAGAAATAAAAAAAAAGTCAATATATAATGAATAATGCAATAAGTGAAATTAAAAACACTCTGGAGGCAACAAATAGTAGAATAACAGAGGCAGAAGATAGGATTAGTGAATTAGAAGATAGAATGGTAGAAATAAATGAATCAGAGAGGATAAAAGAAAAACGAATTAAAAGAAATGAGGACAATCTCAGAGACCTCCACAACAATATTAAACACTACAACATTCAAATCATAGGAGTCCCAGAAGAAGAAGACAAAAAGAAAGACCATGAGAAAATACTTGAGGGGATAATAGTTGAAAACTTCCCTAAAATGGGGAAGGAAATAATCACCCAAGTCCAAGAAACCCAGAGAGTCCCAAATAGGATAAACCCAAGGGGAAACACCCCAAGACATATATTAATCAAATTAACAAAGATCAAACACAAAGAACAAATATTAAAAAAAGGGAAAAACAACAAATAACACACAAGGGAATACCCATAAGGATAACAGCTGATCTTTCAATTGAAACTCTTCAAGCCAGGAGGGAATGGCAAGACATACTTAAAATGATGAAAGAAAATAACCTACAGCCCAGATTATTGTACCCAGCAAGGATCTCATTCAAGTATGAAGGAGAAATCAAAAGCTTTTCAGAGAAGCAAAAGCTGAGAGAATTCTGCACAACCAAACCAGCTCTCCAACAAATACTAAAGGATATTCTCTAGACAGGACACACTAAAACGGTGTATAAATTCGAACCCAAAACAATAAAGTAAATGGCAACGGGATCATACTTATCAGTAATTACCTTAAACGTAAATGGGTTGAATGCCCCAACCAAAAGACAAAGACTGGCTGAATGGATACAAAAACAAGACCCCTACATATGATGTCTACAAGAGACCCGCCTCCAAACAGGGGACACATACAGACTGAAAGTGAAGGGCTGGAAAAAGTTTTTCCATGCAAATAGGGACCAAAAGAAAGCAGGAGTAGCAATACTCATATCAGATAGAATAGACTTTAAAACAAAGGCTGTGAAAAGAGACAAAGATGGTCACTACATAATGATCAAAGGATCAATCCAAGAACAAGATATAACAATTATAAATATATATGCACCCAACACAGGAGCACCGCAGTATGTAAGACAAATGCTAACAAGTATGAAAGGAGAAATTAACGATAACACAATAATAGTGGGAGACTTTAATACCCCACTCACACCTATGGATAGATCAACAAAACAGAAAATTAACAAGGAAACACAAACTTTAAATGATACAATAGACCAGTTAGACTTAATTGATATCTATAGGACTTTTCATCCCAAAACAATGAATTTCACCTTTTTCTCAAGCGCACATGGAACCTTCTCCAGGATAGATCACATCCTGGGCCATAAAGCTAGCCTTGGTAAATTCAAAAAAATTGAAATCATTCCAAGCATCTTTTCTGACCACAATGCAGTAAGATTAAATCTCAATTACAGGAGAAAAACTATTAAAAATTCCAACATATGGAGGCTGAACAACACGCTGCTGAATAACCAACAAATCACAGAAGAAATCAAAAAAGAAATCAAAATTTGCATAGAAACGAATGAAAATGAAAACACAACAACCCAAACCCTGTGGGACACGGTAAAAGCAGTCCTAAGGGGAAAGTTCATAGCAATACAGGCACACCTCAAGAAACAAGAAAAAAGTCAAATAAATAACCTAACTCTACACCTAAAGCAACTAGAAAAGGAAGACATGAAGAACCCCAGGGTTAGTAGAAGGAAAGAAATCTTTAAACTTAGAGCAGAAATAAATGCAAGAGAAACAAAAGAGACCATAGCAAAAATCAACAAAACCAAAAGCTGGTTTTTTGAAAGGATAAATAAAATTGACAAACCATTAGCCAGACTCATCAAGAAACAAAGGGAGAAAAATCAAATCAATAAAATTAGAAATGAAAATGGAGAGATCACAACAGACAACACAGAAATACAAAGGATCATAAGAGAGTACTATCAACAATTATATGCCAATAAAATGGACAACAGGGAAGAAATGGACAAATTCTTAGAAAAGTACAACTTTCCAAAACTCGATCAGGAAGAAATAGAAAATCTTAACAGACCCATCACAAGCACGGAAATTGCAACTGTAATAAAAAATCTTCCAGCAAACAAAAGCCCAAGTCCAGACGGCTTCACAGCTGAATTCTACCAAAAATTTAGAGAAGAGCTAACACCTATCCTGCTCAAACTCTTCCGGAAAATTGCAGAGGATGGTAAACTTCCAAACTCATTCTATGAGGCCACCATCACCCTAATACCAAAACCTGACAAAGATCCCACAAAAAAAAGGAAAACTACAGGCCAATATCACTGATAAATATAGATGCAAAAATCCTTAACAAAATTCTAGCAATCAGAATCCAACAACACATTAAAAAGATCATACACCATGACCAAGTGGGCTTTATCCCAGGGATGCAAGGATTCTTCAATATCCGCAAATCAATCAATGTAATACACCACATTAACAAATTGAAAAATAAAAACCATATGATTATCTCAATAGATGCCGAGAAAGCCTTTGACAAAATTCAACATCCATTTATGATAAAAACTCTCCAGAAAGCAGGAATAGAAGGAACATACCTCAACATAATAAAACCTATATTTGACAAACCCACAGCAAACATTATCCTCAATGGTGAAAAATTAAAAGCATTTCCTCTAAAGTCAGGAACAAGACAAGGGTGCCCACTTTCACCACTACTATTCAACATAGTTTTGGAAGTTTTGGCCACAGCAATCAGAGCAGAAAAAGAAATAAAAGCAATCCAAATTGGAAAAGAAGAAGTAAAGCGCTCACTGTTTGCAGATGGCATGATCCTCTACATAGAAAACCCTAAAGACTCTACCAGAAAATTACTAGAACTAATCAATGACTATAGTAAAGTTGCAGGATATAAAATCAACACACAGAAATCACTTGCATTCCTATACACTAATAATGAGAAAACAGAAAGAGAAATTAAGGAAACAATTCCATTCACCATTGCAACGGAAAGAATAAAATACTTAGGAATATATCTACCTAAAGAAACTAAAGACCTATATATAGAAAACTATAAAACACTGGTGAAAGAAATCAAAGAGGACACTAACAGATGGAGAAATATACGATGTTCATGGGTTGGAAGAATCAATATAGTGAAAATGAGCATACTACCCAAAGCAATCTATGGATTCAATGCAATCCCTATCAAGCTACCAACAGCATTCTTCACAGAGCTAGAACAAATAATTTCACAATTTGTATGGAAATACAAAAAAACCTCGAATAGCCAAAGCGATCTTGAGAAAGAAGAAGGGAACTGGAGGAATCAACCTACCTGACTTCAGGCTCTGCTACAAAGCCACAGTTATCAAGGCAGTATGGTACTGGCACAAAGACAGAAATATAGATCAATGGAACAAAATAGAAAGCCCAGAGATAAATCCACACACCTATGGACACCTTATCTTTGACAAAGGAGGCAAGAATATACAATGGATTAAAGACAATCTCTTTAACAAGTGATGCTGGGAAATCTGGTCAACCACTTGTAAAAGAATGAAACTAGAACACTTTCTAACACCATACACAAAAATAAACTCAAAATGTATTAAAGATCTAAACGTAAGACCAGAAACTATAAAACTCCTAGAGAACATAGGCAAAACACTCTCTGACATACATCACAGCAGGATCCTCTATGACCCACCTCCCAGAATATTGGAAATAAAAGCAAAAATAAACAAATGGCGCCTAATTAACCTTAAAAGCTTCTGCACATCAAAGGAAATATTAGCAAGGTGAAAAGACAGCCTTCAGAATGGGAGAAGATAATAGCAAATGAAGCAACTGACAAACAACTAATCTCGAGAAGTACAAGCAACTCCTACAGCTCAACTCCAGAAAAATAAATGACCCAATCAAAAAATGGGCCAGAGAACTAAATAGACATTTCTCCAAAGAAGACATACAGATGGCTAACAAACACATGAAAAGATGCTCAACATCACTCATTATCAGAGAAATGCAAATCAAAACCACTATGAGGTACCATTTCACACCAGTCAGAATGGCTGCGATCCAAAAGTCTACAATTAATAAATGCTGGAGAGGGTGTGGAGAAAAGGGAACCCTCTTGCACTGTTGGTGGGAATGCAAACTAGTACAGCCACTATGGAGAACAGTGTGGAGATTCCTTAAAATACTGGAAATAGAACTGCCTTATGACCCAGCAATCCCACTGCTGGGCATACACACTGAGGAAACCAGAAGGGAAAGAGACACGTGTACCCCAATGTTCATCGCAGCACTGTTTATAATAGCCAGGACATGGAAGCAACCTAGATGTCCATCAGCAGACGAATGGATAAGAAAGCCATGGTACATATACACAATGGAGTATTACTCAGCCATTAAAAAGAATACATTTGAATCAGTTCTAATGAGGTGGATGAACCTGGAGCCTATTATACAGAGTGAAGTAAGCCAGAAAGAAAAACACCAATACAGTATACTAACGCGCATATATATGGAATTTAGAAAGATGGTAACAATAACCCTGTGTACGAGACAGCAAAAGAGACACTGATGTATAGAACAGTCTTAGGGACTCTGAGCGAGAGGGAGAGGGTGGGAAGATTTGGGAGAATGGCATTGAAACATGTAAAATATCATGTATGAAATGAGTTGCCAGTCCAGGTTCGATGCATGATACTGGATGCTTGGGGCTGGTGCACGGGGACGACCCAGAGGGATGGAATGGGGAGGGAGGAGGGACGAGGGTTCAGGATGGGGAACACATGTATACCTGTGGCGGATTCATTTTGATATTTGGCAAAACTAATACAATTTTGTAAAGTTTAAAAATAAAATTAAAAAAAAATAAATAAAATAAACATGGGAGTGCAGGTATATATTTATTTTCTTCAGATTTACACCCAGAATAGAATTGCTGGATTATA
Organism: Bubalus kerabau; assembly: GCF_029407905.1. Classification (NCBI taxonomy): domain Eukaryota; kingdom Metazoa; phylum Chordata; class Mammalia; order Artiodactyla; family Bovidae; genus Bubalus; species Bubalus kerabau. Next base: position 87,121,138 of record NC_073647.1, read on the forward strand.
TGGCAGTTCCGTTCTTAGTTTTTCAACATAGTACTTAAAGTCCTAGCCAAAGTAATGAGTGAAGAAAAGGAAACAAAAGATATAAATGTTATAAAGGAAGAAATAAGGCCATCCATAATTGCAGATGACAAGATAAGGTGGTCTACCTAGAATACCTAGATACCAAGGTATCTATAAAATAATAATAATGGTAAAAACACCAAAACTTATGGAACTGAGTTCAGTAAGTTTGCAGGATACCATATGAACAGACAAAAAGCAATCACATTTCTATGTACTAACAATGAATATACAAAACCCCAAACAAACAAAAAACCTAAAATGCTATTTACAACTGCTCCAAAGAAAATGAAATACTTAGATAAAATTCTAACAAGACATGTACAAGATGTATGTTGAAAGTTACAAAATGCTGATAAAACATTTTTAAAAATAGGCATAATGTGTTTATGGATTGGAAGACTCAATTTATTAAAACGCCTATTCTCTCCAAACAGATCTATAGGTTTTAATGCAATTTCTAACAAAACCTCAGCAAAGTTTTCATAGACATAGTCAACAAATTCTAAAAGTTATATAGACATGTAGAAAGGCACTAGTGTAGGTAAAATCATTTTGAAAAAGGAGAATAAAGTGGAAGGAATTATTCTACCTGATATTATGAATTACTATATAGCTACCATAATCAAGATAGTGTGTTATTAATAGAGAGCTAGAAACACAGATCAATGAAATAGAATAGAGAATCCAGAAATAGACCCACAAAAATATGCCCAAATAATTTTCACACTGTTTCAAAATCAAATCACTGTTCAATGGATGAATGGGCAAAGAATTTCAGTAAATTGTGCTGAAACAACTGAATACCTATAGGTCAAAAATATTGAAAAACATAAAACAACTTTGACCTAAACCTCATATTCTACATAAAATCCAAAACAAAGTGGATCACGAACTTAGATATAAAATATAAAATCATAAAATTTAAAAAAAAGAAACCCTGGAGAAATTATTTGAAATCTAGGGCTAAGCAAACATTTCTTAGACTTTATAATAACAAAATCATAATCCCATAAAAAGACAAAAATTGATAAATTGATATATATATATATGTGTGTGAATATACACACAAGCATATGTATACATATTTATATGTATATTTGAGAATCCCAGGGACAGGGGAGCCTGGTGGACTGCCGTCTATGGGGTCACACAGAATCAGACACGACTGAAGCGACTTTGCAGCAGCAGCAGCAGCATGCATATATATAGGACTTTCCTAGTGGCTCAGACAGTAAAGCATCTGCCTGAAATGCCGCAGAGACGGACACAACTAAATGACCTCACTTTCTTTCACTTTCACAATGCTGGAGACTTGGGTTCAATCCCTGGGTTGGCAAGATCCTCTGGAGAAGGAAATGGCAACCCACTCCAGTACTCTTGCTTGGAAAATCCCATGGATGGAGAAGCCTGTTAGGCTACAGTCCATGGGGTTGCAAAGTCGGACATGACTGAGTGACTTCACTCACTTCTGTGTGTATATATATATATATATAGTTATATATATAGTATATATATAACTATATATAGTTATATATACTTTGAACATATATATATATATATATATACACACACACACATATATACATGTATTGGACACTTGAAATGGGACAGTTTAAACAGAAATATTAATAATACATTAAAAAATTGGCAAAAGACACAGCAGACATTTTATGAAAAAGGACAAGCAAGTGGCTAATTATCATGTGAAAGATGTTCTTTAACATTAACGATTAGGGAAATGCAAAGTACAATCACAAGTCACCACTACAAGCTTGTTGCAATAAAACAACAACAAACAATAGCACCACTAAATTTTGGTCAAGAAATGGATAAACTGGATCATTAGTAAATTTTTCTGGGAATGTAAAATTGTACAATCATTTTGCAAAACAATCCAACAGTTTCCTCAAAAACTAGGCATGCAGTACCATAAAACCCAGCAATTGAAAACTTGGACATTTACCCAGAGAAATGAAAATGGACTTTCACATAAAATCCTGTACGTAAATGATCATAATAGCCATAATTTTATTTTATTTTTGGAGTATAGTTAATTAACTATGTTGTGTTAGTTTCCTGTGGACAGCAAAGTGATACAGTTATACATATTGATTTGTAATGCATATATCTATTCTTTTTCAAACTGTTTTCTCATTTATTTATTACACAGTACTGAGTAGAGTTCACTGTGCTTTACAGTAGACCCTTTTAAATTATCTATTTTAAATATAACAGTGTATACATACCAATCCAAAACTCCCAATTTATGAACCTCCCCTCTTCCCACCTGACAACCATAAATTCTTTCTCTAAGTTTGTGAGTCTGTTTCCATTTTGTAAATAAGTTTATTTGTATCATTTTTTAGATTCTGCATATAAACAATATTATGTAATATTTGTCTTTCTCTGACTTACTTGGCTTAATATGATATACTCCATGTCCATCCATGTTGATGCAAATGTCATTATTTCATTTTTAATGTTTGATTAATAATACATTGAACATATTATATAAGCATTTTAATTTTTATGAAATAAATCAAGTGCCCCATACTGAAAAATGTATGTTACTCATAAATATCTTTATTGATACCATTTCCTAGTTAGATGCCTCTTCAAGGTAAGCATTTTTTAAATTTAATTTTTATTTTATATTGGGGTTTAATTGATTTACAATGTTGTGTTAGTTTCAGTTGTATAGCAAAATGGTTCAGTTATACATAATATGTATATATGCTTTTCCAAATTATTTTCTCATACAGGTTATTACAGACTAGTAAGCAGAATTCCTTGTGCTATACAAGATGTCCTTCTTGTTATCTATTTTACATATAGTAATCTGTATTTGTTAATCCCCAATTCCCGATTTATTCTTCTTCCCCTTTGCTAGTCTCTGGTAACAATCAGTTTATTTTTGAGGTCTCTGAGTCTGTTTCTGTTTTGTAAATAAGTTCACATGTTTCATCATTTTAGATTCCATGCATAAGTGATATGATATGATATTTGTCTTTCTCTTCTCACTTGGCTTTTGTAGGATAATCTCTACATCCATCCATCTTGCTACAAAAGGTATTATTTTATTCTTTTTAAAACCTGAGTAATAATCCATGTATATATATACTATATGCTTTTACCCATTCATTCTGGTTACTTTGCTGTCTTGATTGTTGTAAACAGTGCTGCAGTGAACACTGAGGAGCATGCGTCATTTTGAATCATGATTTTATCCAGATATATGCCCAAGAGTGGGATTACTGGATCATACAGCAGCTCTATTTTCAGTTACTTAAGGAATCTCCATATTATTCTCTGTAGTGACTGTACCAAATAACATTCCCATCAACAGTGTAGGGGGTACTTTTCTCAATACCCTCATCAGCATGTATTGTTTGTAGACTTTTCAATGATGGCCATTGTGTTATAGTTTCAATATAATCCCTATCAAATTAACAATGGAATTTTCCACAGAAGTAAAGCAAAGAAACAAAAACTTTAAAATATGTAGAGAGACACAAAAGACCATGAATAGCCAAAACAACCTTGAGAAACAAAAACAGAGCTAGAGGATTCCAGCTCCTTGGCTTCAGAATATATTACAAAGCTACAATCATCAAATTAGTATGGAAATGGCTCAAAAACAGAAATATGGATCAATGGAAAATAATAGAAAGCCCAGAAGTAAACCCACACACCTGTAAATAATTAATCTATGACAAAGGAGACAGGAATATAAAATGGAGAAAAGACAGATTGTTAAAAAAAATGGTGCTTGGAACACTGGACAGCTACATGTAAAAAAATGAAATTTGAACATTCTTTAATACCATACACAAAAATAAACTAAAAATGGAGCTTTTGAAAGATGTTAGAGTAGCACAACGTAGAGTTCATTTCACCTCACAAACAGATCAAGAATATAACTACAAGTGGAAGAGTTCCTACAGTTCAGTTCAGTTCAGTCACTCAGTCATGTCCGACTCTTTGCGACCCCATGAATTGCAGCATGCCAGGCTTCCCTGTCCATCACCAACTCCCAGAGGTCACTCAGACTCACATCCATCGAGTCAGTGATGCCATCACCATCTCATCTTCTGTCATCCCCTTCTCCTCCTGCCCCCAATCCCTCCCAGCATCAGAGTCTTTTCCAAATGAGTCAACTCTTCTCATGAGGTGGCCAAAGTACTGGAGTTTCAGCTTCAGCATCATTCCTTCCAAAGAAATCCCAGGGTTGATGTCCTTCAGAATGGACTGGTTGGATGTCCTTGCAGCCCAAGGGACTCTCAAGAGTCTTCTCCAAAACAATAGTTCAAAAGCATCAATTCTTAGGTGCTCAGCCTTCTTCACAGTCCAACTCTCACATCCATACATGACCACTGGAAAAACCATAGCCTTGACTAGACAGACCTTTGTTGGTAAAGTAATATCTCTGCTTTTGAATATGCTATCTAGGTTGGTCATAACCTTTCTTCCAAAGAGTAAACGTCTTTTAATTTCATGGCTGCAGTCACCATCTGCAGTGATTTTGGAGCCCATAAAAAATAAAGTCTGACACTGTTTCCACTGTTTCCCCATCTATTTCCCATGAAGTGATGGGATGGGATGCCAGGATCTTCGTTTTCTGAATGCTGAGCTTTAAGCCAACTCGTTCACTCTCCACTTTCACTTTCATCAAGAGACTTTTTAGATCCTCTTCACTTTCTGCCATAAGGGTGGTGTCATCTGCATATCTGAGGTTTGCTATTTCTCCTGGCAATCTTGATTCCAGCTTGTGCTTCTTCCAGCACAGCATTTCTCATGATGTACTCTGCATATAAGTTAAATAAGCAGGGTGACAATATACAGCCTTGATGTACTCCTTTTCCTATTTGGAACCAGTCTGTTGTTCCATGTCCAGTTCTAACTGTTGCTTCCTGACCTGCATATAAGTTTCTCAAGAGGCAGGTCAGGTGGTCTGGTATTCCCATCTCTTTCAGAATTTTCCACAGTTTATTTTGATCCACGCAGTCAAAGGCTTTGGCATAGTCAATAAAGCAGAAACAGATGTTCTTCTGAAACTTTTGCTTTTTTGATGATCCAGCAGATGTTGGCAATTTGATCTCTGGTTCCTCTGCCTTTTCTAAAACCAGCTAGGACATCAGGAAGTTCATGGTTCACGTACTGCTGAAGCCTGGCTTGGAGAATTTTGAGCATTCCTTTAGTAGCATGTGAGATGAGTGCAACTGTGTGGTAGTTTGAGCATTCTTTAGCATTGCCTTTCTTTGGGATTGGAATGAAAACTGACCTTTTCCAGTCCTGTGGCCACTGCTGAGTTTTCCAAATTTACAGAGTACCTGGTAAACACTAGCAGAGGACCTTTGACACCTAAAAGGACAAGAAACATCCCAACATAACTGAGTGAGATGAAAAAAGGAGGGAAAAGTAAAAGGAATGGAAGATGGACCGGACCAGTGTAACTGGCTATTGGTTGAATGTGAAGAGAGGTTCTTGTCTGGGAAAAATCCCTTAATACGTGAGGGATCAGCTGAACAGAAAAGGGACTTGGAGGGGCTGGAGGATAGCGTAGGAAATGGTCGTGGCATGCAGGATAGAGTGAGACCTGCATAGATGATCTGTGCCATAGCCCTGCATGCCCCAGCCTGACACAGGTGTCAAGCTGGTGCAAACAGGGACTAGGTGCTGGAACACAGGATTGGAGAGCAGACCCAGGAAGGGGAGTGACATTGCCTGTGAGGAGACGGACTGAGAGGATGAGAATGAGGAGCTCCAAAATAAAGAATGCTCATTGAGGAAGCTCAGACCACCAGAGAGCCAAAGCACCATTGCCGAGTAATGTGTCAAGGGCAGGCCTGCCATTGCAGCCTCTCTCCTCATGTCATGGCCACAGCCCCCCTGGACACTAGCAAGGGGATTTGCTGGAACTGGCTCTCAAACCCATGTCATCACCTCCCCAAAACCCCAAACTGGGTGGCGTACTTGCACAATATTGTACAAAAAAATAAGATATAACTTTAAAAAAAAGAGAGAAAATAAAAAAAAAAATACCTAGAATCAAATAACAATGAAAACATAATAACAAAAACCTATGGGATGCAGAAAAATGTTGTTCTAAAAGGGGCATTTAAAGCAATATAATCTTATCTCAGGAAACAAGAAATGTTACAAATCTTGCACCTAATCTTGCACCTAAAGCAACTAGAGAAAGAAGAACCTAAAATTAGTAGAAGGAAACAAATCATAAAGATCAGAGCGGAAATAAATGAAGAAAACAATAGCAAAGATCAATGAAATCAATGAAATTTATTCTATCAATAAAAATATTGATAGAAATGAAAAAGAACTTACAACCAATATCACAGAAAAACAAAGGATATGAGATCAATACAAGTAACTACATGCCAATAAAATTGACAACCTACAAGAAATGGACAGCTTCTTAGAAACAACTTTCTAAGACTAAGCCAGAAAGAAAGAAAAAATGTCAACAAATCAATCACAAGTACTGAAATTGAAACTGTGATTAAAACTATCTAACAAGGAGAGGGAGGTGGGAGGGCAGTTCAGGATGGGGGAACACATGTTTACCCATGGATGATTCATGTTAATGTATGGCAAAAAGCCATCATAATATTGTAAAGTAAGTGAAAGTGAAGTCGCTCAGTCGTGTCCAACTCTTAGCGACCCCATGGCCTGCAGCCTACCAGGCTCCTCCGTCCATGGGATTTTCCAGGCAAGAGTACTGGAGTGGGTTGCCACTGCCTTCTTCATCTCAATCATGAAGCTGTCATAATTACTGGGTGAGGGAAATTTTGATGACACATTTAGGGGCACATTAAAAGATAAAATTGGTATCACTGTGAGAACATGTGAAGATGATCTTTCCCAGGAACTGAAATTAAAAATTTTACAAGAAGCCAAAATCCTCAAGCAGTATAATCATACCAATATTGTAAAACTCATAAAAGTTAGCACACAAATACAGCCTATCTACAAAATTAAGGGACTTGTTCCAGGACGTGATTTCCTCTCCTTTCTGAGAAGGAAGGATGAACTAAAACAATTAGTGAAATTTTTATTAGATGCTGCTTCTCGATGGCAAATCTCAGGTAAAAATTATATGCACAGGGACCTTGCTCCAAGAAACTGCCTGGAGGTGAAAATAATGTTCTGAAAACCAGTGACTTTGGAATGTCTCATCAAGAGGATGGTGGTGTGTATTCATCTTCTGATTTAAAGCAGATTCCCATTAAATGGACAGCACTAGAAGCTCTCAATTATGGGAGATATCATTCTGAGAGTGACGCATGGAGCTTTGGCATCCTCCTCTGGGAGACCTTCAGCTTAGGCGTCTGTCCATACCCTTCATTGAAAGTCTTCATTATCTGTGCTTGTCCGAGGACTTACGATGTTTCTTCTCTTCCTTTCCTCTGGAACTGTCTCGTTTCTCTTTCTTTTCTATGTTTTCTTTATCATGCCTGGACTCCTTTTTGCCACCAGAGGAGATTTTTATCCATCTTTTCAGATTTAAATGAGTCGCCATCTTTTTTTTTTTTTTTTTTGCCTGGAGATTTTGATTTATTTTTTTCCTTGTCTTTCTAATTTGGATAAGGATACTCACACAGACTTTCACTTTTGTATTTTGAAACCCCCATTGTTTCACTTTCCTCTTTCTGCCTCTTTGTTAAGTCTGGTGGTACTTCTCAGTCATTGTTTGAGTGATCCCTTTTCCACTCTTTCCTGTCCTTTTCATCTCCGCCCCTGGATCTTTCCCTTGACTTGTCCAAATCTTTCTTGTCCATTTATCTCTCCTTACTCTTGGACACTGGTGGAGGAGTATGATTAATGTAGAATTTTGCTGAAGACTCCTTGAGTTCGATGAGACTCTCCTTTACTGTTGAGGAATGTGATGGAGAAGAATGGGTATCAATTTTGCGACATTTCTGTTCCCTTTCAGGCTTTGCAATATCTGATGGGGGAACAGGTGACTTCAAGGACCCAGAAACTGGTGGTTTTTCTCCTCCTTTAACATTTTCCTTTGATTTCATTTCCTTTGCTATATCTCATTCTCTGGATGACTCCTTCTCTCTTTCCTTTTCTTGTGTTGACTTTGATTCTACATTTGGGACAGTGGTCTTGAATTTCTCATCTTTAGCTTTTCCATCCTTCTTGAATTTTTCTTTCTCTTTGTCAGATTTAGGTGTTCTTTCCTTTGTCTCTCTTGCTTTTTCATCTTTATTTGGCCGTTCTTCCTTTGTTTTTTCTTTCCCATCTTTACCAAGTACTCGGGCCTCGAGTAGTAGCTGGAGTCTTTTCTTTTTTCTCTTTTTCTGTCTCTTTTCATTTTTCTTTGTCATTTTCTTTAGCTTTGCTGCTGTTAGAGCCACTATTTCCATCACTTGAATTCCCTTTTGGTGTGAAACTAGAAGCTTTATCAACAGCTTTCACACCACATTGAGATCTCTCCCTTGATTTATCAGTGTCCACAGTACTGCTTTTGTCCGACTTAGATACACTTCTTTTTTTTTTTTTTTAATTATTATTTTTTTTTAATTTTATTTTATTTTTAAACTTTACATAACTGTATTACTGCTTTTGTCCGACTTAGATACACTTCTTTTTTTTTTATCTTTTTTTTTATTATTATTATTTTTTTAATTTTATTTTATTTTTAAACTTTACATAACTGTATTACTGCTTTTGTCCGACTTAGATACACTTCTGATTGACGATGAAGAAGGCCTGCCACCAGGCCCATTTTGTACACTGGCAACTGAATTCCTCAAAGGGGGGGTCTTTGTGATGAAACTCATTTTCAGGTATCATGTATGACTTTCTACTTTTCAACTGCCCAGAGTAGCCCATAGCCAATGCATATAGATCTGACCTCTTCTTTTTCCTCTTGGAAGATTTTATGCTCTCTTCTTTCCAAAGCCTGACCCAGATTCAAAAGTTTTGTGTACCAAGGAAGTATTTTTTGTTAGCACAATCAAGATATTCCTGATGAGAGTATAGTCGCCTCTTTCAAGGCAATGTACTGATGCCTTGGTTAGTTTGTAATGCCATTTGTGTACAACATGTCAAAAATTTTCATAGTCTAACTGATCAGCTTTGTTTCCACCATCAAATCCAGTTGCTCGTATAGTAAGGAATCCTGGATAATTTCCACATTCCTTTTTATATGTGGCTCTATCACTGTGCCACCTGGTCACAGTCTCTAACATGCAGCAAGGGAATCTCCCATATTGACTAGCTCATTTTCAGTACAGCTTGTGACTGTGTAAATTATATCAGAGAAAACTCAATCATAGCAAAGAAGTGTGGAAAAATTTGGAGTTTTCTGTTGATGTACCCATTCAACAAAATGAGTAAACAGCATCAATTGCTGAAAAAATACATCGAGGAAATATACACAGCTGTAGAAATTTTGTGATGGTCTCATTTTTGGTAGATTTTGCTAAAAGCCAGTTGTCCTTTTCCAGTTTCAGTCTCTGCAGAATTCATTGTACATGTTCCATCTGTTTCTTTTCTTCCTCGAGAAGCTCGCCCTGAAGGGCAGTACATCACTCCTTCTCTTTTTTATTTTTATTTGGAGGCATTTCCTGATTGTCATCAATTGCTTTCATCTGGATTTTAAGTTTATTGACTTCCTGTTCATAGCTGGTATGTGGAACTGCAAGGTTATACATTGTCAATGACCAGAATGTGGCATAGAATTGAGGACTGATGTCATCCCAGACTTTGGAAACGTGTAAGGAAACCACTGCTTCATGAACAAGAGCCATCACCATTTCATATGATGTGATGTACTTATGAACTTTATGCTACTGTTTACTTGCCTTCCTTGATTTTTTTAAGTTCATCATACTTTGATGAAATATGGTGTGTGTACATTGGCCTAGATAGGAAAAGTGCTGCATCATGAGGTGTGTGAAATTCATTACAGAGCACATCAATTGAAGGCACTTGCTTTATATAATCTTCTGTGCTTAGATTAGATGCTAAAGCCCACCAAATTGTACCAGGGTATCATGACACTGATCATAATTTTTCCACAAGTTTCAAATGTTTAATAAATAAATTTAAATTAGTCAGTAATGTCCGTGTCTGACTGTTTGTGACCGCATGAACTATACAGCTCATGGAATTCTCCAGGCCAGAATACTGGACTAGCCTTTCCCTTATTCAGGGGATCTTCCAAATCCAGGGATCAAACCCAGGTCTCCCACATTGCAGACGGATTCTTTACCAGCTGAGCCACAAGGGAAGCCCATACTGGAGTGGGTAGCCTATTCATTCTCCAGCAGATCTTCCTAACTCAGGAATCAAACTGGGGTCTTCTGCATTACAGGCGGATTCTTTACCTACTGAGCTATTGGGGAAGCCCAATTGTTCTCCAATTAAAATAAATAAATTTAAAAAAAATTTCCAACAAGCAAAAGCATACGGCCAAATGTCTTCACAGGCTAATTCTATCAAATACTTAAGATGACTTAACACCTATTCTGATAAAAATCTTCCCAAAAATGCAGAGGAAGGGACACTTTAATCTCATTATATGAGGCCACCACTACCTTGACACCAAAATCAGACAAAGATCACAAATATCACTGAAGAACATAAATGCAAAAGTCCTCAACAAAACACTAGCAAATAGAATCCAATACCACATTAAAAGAATCATAAACATTGAGCAACTGGGATTTATCCTAGGGATGTAAGCATTATTCAATATATGAAACTCAATCAGTGTGATCAGTTCAGTTCAGTCACTCAGTCGTGTCCGACTCTGTGACCCCATGAATTAGAGCATGCCAGGCTTCCCTGTCCATCACCAACTCCTAGAGTTCACTCAGACTCACATCCATTGAGTCAGTGATGCCATCCAGCCATCTCATCCTCTGTCGTCCCCTTCTACTCCTGCCCCCAATACCTCCCAGCATCAGAGACTTTTCCAATGAGTCAAATCTTTGCACGAGGTGGCCAAAGTACTGGAGTTTCAGCTTTAGCATCATTCCTTCCAAAGAAATCCCAGGGCTAATCTCCTTCAGAATGGACTGGTTGGATCTCGTTGCAGTCCAAGGGACTCTCAAGAGTCTTCTCCAACACCCAGTTCCAAAGCATTAATTCTTTGGCGCTCAGCATTCTTCACAGTCCAACTCTCACATCCATACATGACTACTGGAAAAACCATAGCCTTGACTAGACGGACCTTTGTTGGCAAAGTAATGTCTCTGCTTTTGAATATGCTAGCTAGGTTGGTCATAACTTTCCTTACAAGGAGTAAGCTTCTTTTAATTTCATGGCTGCAATCACCATCTGCAGTGATTTTGGAGCCCAGAAAAAATAAAGTCTGACACTGTTTCCACTGTTTCCCCATCTATTTCCCATGAAGTGATGGGACCAGATGCCATGATCTTCGTTTTCTGAATGTTGAGCTTTAAGCCAACTTTTTCACTCTCCTCTTTCACTTTCATCAAGAGGCTTTTGAGTTCCTCTTCACTTTCTGTCATAAGGGTGGTGTCATCTGCATATCTGAGGTTATTGAATTTTTCCTGGCAATCGTGATTCCAGCTTGTGCTTCTTCAAGCCCAGCTTTTCTCATGATGTACTCTGCATATAAGTTAAATAAGCAGGGTGATAATATACAGCTTTGATGTACTCCTTTTCCTATTTGGAACCAGTCTGTTGTTCCATGTCCAGTTCTAACTGTTGCTTACTGACCTGCATACAGGTTTCTCAGGAGACAGGTCAGGTGGTCTGGTATTCCCATCTCTTGAAGAATATTCCACAGTTTATTGTGATCCACACAAAGACTTTGGCATAGTCAATAAAGCAGAAATAGATGCTTTTCTGGAACTGTCTTTCTTTTTCGATGATCCAGCAGATGTTCACAATTTGATCTCTGGTTCCTCTACCTTTTCTAAAGCCATCTTGAACATATGGAAGTTCACGGTTCACGTATTGCTGAAGCCTAGCTTGGATAATTTTCAGCATTACTTCATTAGCATGTGAGATGAGTGCAATTGTGTGGTAGTTTGAGCATTCTTTGGCATTGCCTTTCTTTGGGATTGGAATGAAAACAGCTTTTCCAGTCCTGTGGCCTCCGCTGAGTTTTCCAAATTTGCTGGCATATTGAGTGCAGCACTTTCACAGCATCATCTTTCAGGATTTGAAGTAGCTCAACTGGAATTCCATCACCTCCACTAGCTTTGTTCATAGTGATGCTCTCTAAGGCCAACTTGACTTCACATTCCAGGATGTCTGCCTCTAGGTCAGTGATCACACCATTGTGATTATCTTTTCATGAAGATGTTTTTTGTATAGTTCTGTGTATTCTTGCCACCTCTTCTTGATAGCTTCTGCTTCTGTTAGGTCCATGCCATTTCTGTCCTTTATTGAGCCCATCTTTGCATGAAATGTTCCCTTGTTGTCTCTAATTTTCTTGAAGAGATCTCTAGTCTTTCCCACTCTGTTGGTTTCCTCTATTTCTTTGCATTGATCGCTGTGGAAGGCTTTCTTATCTGTCTTTTCTATTCTTTGGAACTCTGCATTCAAGTGAGAATATTTTTCCTTTTCTCCTTTTCTCATCGCTTCTCTTCTTTTCACAGCGATTTGTATCTCTTCATGGCTGCTCCAGCAAAGCGCAGCCACTGCTCCTTACCTTGGACGAGGGGTATCTCCTCACCACCACCCCTCCTGACCTTGAACATCGAGTAGCTCCTCTCAGCCCTCCTGTGCCCGCTCAGCCACAGCTCCTTGGATGTGGGGAGTCAGTGTGATACAGCACATTAAGAAAATTAAGAATGAATCACATGATCATGTCAGTACATGAAGAAAAAACTTTTAACACTATTCAACACACATTTATGATAAAAAGTCTACAAGTGGGCTTAGAGGAAACCTACCTCAACATAATAAAGGCCATATATGACAAACCCACAGAGAACATAATTCTTAATGATGAAAATCTGAAAAGATCTCCTGTAAGATCAGGAACAATACAAAGATGTCCACTCTTGCCACTTTCATTCAACATAGTTTTATAAGTTCTAGCCATGGCAATCAGAGGGGGAAAAAAAGAAAGAAAATGAATTAAATTTGGAAAAGAAAAAGTAAAATTATTACTGTTTGCAGATGACATGATACTATATATAAAAAATTCTAAAGATGTCACTAGAAGACTACTAGAGTTCATCAATAAATTTGGTAAAGTCGCAGGATAGAAAATTAATATACAGATATCTATTAAATTCCTATCCACTAGCAATGAATGATCAGAAAAAGAGTTTACAGAGACAATCTCATTTACCATTGATTTAAAAGAATCATATACCTAGGAATAAACCTACTTAAGGTGGGGAAATAACTGTACTCAGAAAAAATAGAATATTGATGAAAGAAATAAAAGATGAGACAAACAGATGGAGAGATATACCATGTACTTGGACTGGATGAATGAATGTTGAGAAAATGACTACACAACCCAAAACAATTTATAGACATAAAGGAATCCCAAATTACCAAGGGCATTTTTCATAGAACTAGAACAGTAAGCTTTGCAATTTGTATGGAAATAGTAAAAACTCCAAATAGTGAAAGAAATAATGAGAAAGAAGAATGGAACAGGGGAATCAGGTTCCCTGACTTCAGATTATACTAGAAAACTACATAGTATGGTATTTGTGCAAAAACAGAAATTTAGGTAAATGGAACACGATAGAAAGTCCAGACATAAACACATGCACCTCTGGCTGCCTAACCTATGATAAAGAAGGCAAGAATATATAATGAAGAAAAGACCATCTCTTTAATAAGTGGGACAGGTAAAACCGGACAGAGACATGTAAAAGAATGAATTTAGAACACTCCCTAATACTGTATACAAAAAATAAAGTAAAAATTAAATAAAGACCTAAATGTAATATAAAACAATTAGAGACACAGGCAGAAGACTCTTTGATATAAATCATAGCAATATCTTCCCCCCCCCATTGGCTATTCATTTTATCTATGGTATTCCATGTTACTCTCACCAGACAGCCCATCCTCTCCTTCCTCCCCCCACTCCATGTTCATAAGTATGTAATCTATATCTGTGTCTCCATTGCTGCCTTGAAAATAATTTTATCAGTACCATCTTTCTAGATTCTATATATATATGCATTTGTATATGATATTTCCTTTTCTCTTTCTGAATTATTTTACTCTGTATAATAGGCTCTAGGTTCATCAATCTCATTAGAACTGACACAACTGCTTTCTTTTTTATGGCTGAATAATATTCCATTTAACTTATATGCAGAGTACATTATGAGAAACGCTGGACTGGAGAAAACACAAGCTGGAATCAAGATTGCTGGGAGAAATATCAATAACCTCAGATATGCAGATGACACCACCCTTATGGCAGAAAGTGAAGAGGAACTCAAAAGCCTCTTGATGAAAGTGAAAGAGGAGAGTGAAAAAGTTGGCTTAAAGCTCAACATTCAGAAAATGAAGATCATGGCATCCCGTCCCATCACTTCATGGGAAATAGATGGGGAAACAGTGGAAACGGTGTCAGACTTTATTTTTCTGGGCTCCAAAATCACTACAGATGGTGACTGCAGCCATGAAATTAAAAGATGCTTACTCCTTGGAAGGAAAGTTATGACCAACCTAGATAAAATATTCAAAAGCAGAGACATTACTTTACCAACAAAGGTTCGTCTAGTCAAGGCTATGGTTTTTCCTGTGGTCATGTATGGATGTGAGAGTTGGACTGTGAAGAAGGCTGAGCACCGAAGAATTGATGCTTTTGAACTGTGGTGTTGGGTAAGACTCTTGAGAGTCCCTTGGACTGCAAGGAGATCCAACCAGTCCATTCTGAAGGAGATGAGCCCTGGGATTTCTTTGGAAGGAATGATGCTAAAGCTGAAACTCCAGTACTTTGGCCACCTCATGCGAAGAGTTGACTCATTGGAAAAGACTCTGATGCTGGGAGGGTTTGGGGGCAGGAGGAGAAGGGGACGACAGAGGATGAGATGGCTGGATGGCATCACTGACTCGATGGACGTGAGTCTGAGTGAATTCTGGGGGTTGGTGATAGACAGGGAGGCCTGGCGTGCTGTGATTCATGGGGTCGCAAAGAGTCGAACACGACTGAGCGACTGATCTGATCTGATCTGATCTGTATGTACCACTGTTTCTTATCCATTCATCTATCAATGGACATGTAGGTTGCTTCCACGTACCAGCTATTGTAAATAGTGTTTCAATGAACATTGGAGTACATCTGTCTTTTTCAGTTTTGGTTTCCTCAGGGTATATGGCTAGAAATTGAATATACAGTCTTTCAGTGGTTTTATTTCTTGTGTGTGTGTGTGTGTGTGTTTTTTTTAAGGAATCTCCATACTGTCTTCCATAGTGGCTGTATCAATTTACATTCCCACCAACAGTGCAAGAGGATTCCCTTTTCTCTATACCCTCTCCAGCTTTTATTGTTTCTAGACATTTTGATGATGACCATTTTGACTGGTGTGATGATATCTCTTTGTAGTTTTGATTTGCATTTCTATAATAATGAGATATATTGAACATCTTTTCATGTGTTCATTAGTCATTTGTATATCTTCTTTGGAGAAATGTCTGTTTATATTCTTATCTTACTTTTTGACTGGGTTGTTTGTTTTCCTGGTATTGACTTCTATGAGCTGCTTGTATATTTTGGAAATTAATCCTTTGTCAGTTGTTTCATTTCCTATTATTTTCTTCCATTCTGAGGGTTGTATTTTCACCTTGTTTATAGTTTCCTTTGCTATACAAAAGTGTTTAAGTTTAATTAGGTCCCACTTTTTTATTTTTGTTTTAAATCCCATTACTCTAGGAGGCGGGTCATGGAAGATCTTGCTGTGAATTATCATACTCTGTTCAGCCAATGTTTTACTCTTAGAGTTTTACAGTTTCTGGTCTAACATTTAGGTCTTTAATCCATTTTGATTTTATCTTTGTGTATGTTTTTAGGAAGTATTCTAATTTCATTTTTTTTTTTACATGTAGCTGTCCAGTTTTCCCAGCACCCCTTATTGAACAGACTATCTTTTCCCCATTTTATATTCGTGCCTCCTTTGACAAAGATGATTTGCCCATAGGTTTGTGGGCTTATGTCTGGGTTTTCTATTTTGTTCCATTGTTCTATATTTATGTTTTTGTACCAGTACCATACTGTATTGATAACTGTAGCTTTGTAATGCTGTCTGAAGTCAGGAAGGTTGACTCCTCCAGCACCATTCTTCTTTCTCAAGATTGCTTTGGCTATTTGTGGTCTTTTGTGTTCCCATATGTATTGTGAAATTGTTTGTTCTAGTTCTGTGAAAAATGCCATTTGTAATTTGATATGGATCATATTGAATGTGTAGATTGCATTTGGTAGTATAGTCATTTTCACAATGTTGATTCTTCCAATCCAGTAACATGGCATATCTCTCCATCAGTTTATATGGCCTTTGATTTCCTTCCTCAGTGTCTTATAGTTTTCTGTATACAGATTGTTTGTCTTCTTAGGTATGTTTATTGCTAGACATTTTATTCTTTCTGTTGCAGTGGTAAATGGGATTGATTCTTTAATTTCTCTGATTTTTCATTGTTAGTATAAAGGAGATTCTCTTGGAATGCAAGGGGATGAAACCAGTCAATCCTAAAGGAAATCAGTCCTAAATATTCATTGGAAGGATGATGCTGAAACTGAAGCTCCAATACTTTGGACACCTTATGAGAATAACTGACTCATTGGAAAAGACCCTGATGCTGGGAAATATTGAAGGCAGGAGAAGAAGGTAATGACAGAAGATGAGATGGTTGGAGGGCATCACTGACTTTATGGATATGAGTTTGAGCAAGCTCTGGGAGTTGGTGATAGACAGGGAAGCCTGGCATGCTGCATTCCATGGGCTCACAAATATTCGAGCACCAATGAGTGACTGAACTGAAAACTGACAAAGGAATGCAAGTAAATTCTCTATATTGATTTTGTATCCTGCAACTTCGCTAAATTCATTGATTAGCTCTAGTAATTTACTGATAGTATCTTTAGGGTTTTTTTTTTTTTATGTATAGTATCATGTCATTTGCAAACAGTGAGAGTTTTATTTCTTCTTTTCTATTCTGAATTCCTTTTATTTCTTTTCCTTCTCTGATTGCCATAGCTGGGACTTCCAAAACTATGTTGAATAATAGTGGTGAGAGTGGCACCCTTGTCTTGTTCCTGATCTTACAGGAAATGCTTTCAATTTTTTACCATTGAGAAAAATGTTTGCTGTGGGTTTGCCATATACAGCCTTTATGTCAATATCAAGCAAGTCAATCCTAAAGGAAATCCACCATGAATATTCGCTGGAAGGATTGATACTGAAGCTGAACCTACAATTGGTCCTCTGATGGAAAGAGCTGACTTGTTGAAAAAGACCCTGATGATGGGAAAGATTGAAGGCAGGAGGAGAAGGTGATGACAGAGGATGAGATGGTTGAATGGCATCACCAACTCAATGGACATGAGTTTGAGCAACTTCTGGGAGGTAGTGAAGGGAAACCTGGCATGATTCAGCCCATGGGGTCTCAGAGAGCTGGACTTGACTGTGTGACTAAACAACAACAGTGCTCCTATTGCCATTTTCTTAATTTCTTGGGATTTGTTTCTATAGGACTTTTTCTTCTTTTATGTTTCCTGTCTATCTAACTCCTTTATCATTTATTGTAAAACTGGTTTGGAGATACTAAATTCATTTAATTTTTGCTTGTCTGTAAATCTCTTGATTTCTCCATCAGTTTTCAAAGGGGTCCTTGTTGGGTGGAGTAATCTTGGTTGTAGATTTTTCCCTTTTAGTACTTTAAATATATCCTGAAATTCCCTTCTGGCCTGCAGAGCTTCTGCTGAAAAATCAGCTGTTAAGCATATGGGATTTCCCTTGTATCTTACTTGCTGCTTTTCCCTTGCTACTTTTAATATTCTTTATTTGTGTTAAATTGTTTAAAATTTGATTAGTATGTTTCTTGTCATGTTTCTCCTTGGTTTACCCTGTATTGGACTCTCTGTGCTTCTTGGACTTAATTGACTATTTCCTTTCCCAGTTTGAGAAAATTTTTGACTATCATCTCTTCAAAAAATTTTTCATACTCTTTCTCTTCCTATTCTTCTTGAAGTACCCCTATAATATGAATGTTGGTGCATTTAATATTGTCCCAGAGGTCTCTGAGACTATCCTCAATTCTTTTCATTCTTTTCCTATATTCTGCTGTTCAGCAGTTATTTCTACCATTCTGTCTTTCAGCTCACTTTTCCATTCTGCCTCAGATATTCTGCAATTGATTCCTTATAGAGTATTTTTAATTTCAGTAATTACATTGTTTGTCTCTGTTTATTCTTTATTTCTTCTAGGTGTTTGTTAAATGTGTTAATTGATTCTTGCATTTTCTCCATTGCATTTTCAAGGTTTTGGATCATCTTTACTCTTAATTCTTTTTCAGAGAGTTTGCCTATTTTCTCTTTGTTTATTTGGACTTGTGTTTTTTCTAGGTTGCTCCTTAATTTTTGCAATATTTATCTGCTTTTTCATTTTTTTTTAATTGTGTTTAAGGCTTCCTTTTCTCAAGCTTTTAGGTCAAATACCTTTTTCCTTTTGGTTTCTTCGCTAGGTAGGTATGGTTGCTCCAGTTGTTTGTGTAACCTTCATATTGGGTGTGATTTGTGCTTGCTTGCTGGTGGAAGGAGATAAGTTTTTTTCTCCCTCGGATGGGCAGGGCTGTGAGGTAGCAGTCATGTCTACTGATGATTTGGTTAGTATTTTTGTCTTTGTCGTTTGTGAAAGGTTGTTGCTGAACCATGGAAAGATGTCTGGATTCTTGGCCTCTGGAGGAGAAGAATTCAATACGGGGCCAGAGACGAGGCTTGATCACTAAGAGCTTTTGCGCAATAGAGTTTTATTAAAATATAAAAGGGATAAAGAAAGCTTCTGACATAGACATCAGAAAGCGGCAGAAAGAGTATCCCCTTGCTAGTGTTATCAATGGAGTTATATACTCTCTAATTAGTTATTACAGTGAAGTTGAGTTCAGTCACTCAGTCGTGTCCGACTCTTTGTGACCCCATGAATCACAGCACGCCAGGCCTCCCTGTCTATCACAAATTCCCGGAGTTCACACAAACTTACGTCCATCGATTCAGCGATGCCATCTAGCCATCTCATCTTCTGTCGTCCCTTTCTCCTCCTGCCCCAAATCCCTCCCAGCATCAGAGTCTGTTCCAATTAGTCAACACTTCAAATGAGGTGGCCAAAGTACTGGAGTTTCAGCTTTAGCATCATTCCTTCCAAAGAAATCCCAGGGCTGATCTCTTTCAGAATGGACTTGTTGGATGTCCTTGCAGTCCAAGAGACAATCAAGAGTCTTCACCAACAACACAGTTCAAAAGCATCAATTCTTCGGCGCTCAGCTTTCTTCACAGTCCAACTCTCACATCCATACATGACCACTGGAAAAACCATAGCCTTGACTAGATGGACCTTTGTTGGCAAAGTAATGTCTCTGCTTTTCAATATGCTATCTAGGTTGGTCATAACTTTTCTTCCACGGAGTAAGCGTCTTTTAATTTCATGGCTGCAGCCACCATCTGCAGTGATTTTGGAGCCCAAAAAATAAAGTCTGACACTATTTCCACTGTTTCCCCATCTATTTCCCATGAAGTGATGGGACCAGATGCAATGATCTTAGTTTTCTGAATGCTGAGCTTTAAGCCAACTTTTTCACTCTCCTCTTTCACCTTCATCAAGAGGCTTTTGAGTTCCTCTTCACTTTCTGCCATAAGGGTGGTATCATCTGCACATCTGAGGTTATTAATATTTCTCCCAGCAATCTTGATTCCAGCTTGTGCTTCTTCCAGCCCAGCGTTTCTCATGATGTACTCTGCATATAAGTTAAATAAGCAGGGTAACAATATGTAGCCTCCACGTACTCGTTTTCCTATTTGGAATCAGTCTGTTGTCCCATGTCCAGTTCTAACTGTTGCTTCCTGACCTTCATACAAATTTCTCAAGAGGCAGGTCAGGTGTTCTGGTATTCCAATCTCTTTCAGAATTTTCCACAGTTTACTGTGATCCACACAGTGAGAGGTTTTGGCATAGTCAATAAAGCAGAAATAGATGTTTTTTCTGGAACTCTC
This sequence comes from Bubalus kerabau, assembly GCF_029407905.1. Classification (NCBI taxonomy): domain Eukaryota; kingdom Metazoa; phylum Chordata; class Mammalia; order Artiodactyla; family Bovidae; genus Bubalus; species Bubalus kerabau. The sequence goes on from NC_073647.1 coordinate 87,141,389, forward strand.
TTGCTTTTTCCATGATCCAGCAGATGTTAGCAATTTGGCCTCTGGTTCATCTGCCTTTTAAACCAGCTTGAACATCAGGAAGTTCACGGTTCACATACTGCTGAAGCCTGGCTTGGAGAATTTTGAGCATTACTTTACTAATGTGTGAGATGAGTGCAATTGTGCGGTAGTTTGAGCATTCTTTGGCATTGCCTTTCTTTGGGATTGGAATGAAAACTGAGGTTTTCCAGTCCTGTGGCCTCTGCTGAGTTTTGTAAATTTGCTGGCATATTGAGTGCAACACTTTCACAGCATCATCTTTCAGGATTTGAAATAGCTGAACTGGAAATCCATCACCTCCACTAGCTTTGTTCATAGTGGTGCTTTCTAAGGCCCACTTGACTTCACATTCCAGGATGTCTGGCTCTAGGTGAGTGATCACACCATTGTGATTATCTGGGTCGTGAAGATCTTTTTTGTACAGTTCTTCTGTGTATTCTTGCCACCTCTTCTTGATATCTTCTGCTTCTGTTAGGTCCATACCATTTCTGTCCTTTATCGAGCCCATCTTTGCATGAAATGTCCCCTTGGTATCTCTAAATTTCTTGAAGAGATCTCTAGTCTTTCCCATTCTGTTGTTTTCCTCTATTTCTTTGCATTGATCGCTGAGGATGTCTTTCTTATCTCTTCTTGCTATTCTTTGGAATTCTGCATTCAGATGCTTATATCTTTCCTTTTCTCCTTTGCTTCTCACTTTTCTTCTTTTCACAGCTGTTTGTAAGGCCTCCCCCAACTGTCATTTTCCTTTTTAGCGTTTCTTTGCCATTGGGATGGTCTTGATCCCTGTCCATGTAAAATGTCATGAACCTCAACATCAGGCACTCTATCTATCAGATCTAGTCCCTTAAAAACATTTCTCCCTTCCACTGTATAATCATAAGGGATTTGATTTAGGTCATACCTGAATGGTCTAGTGGTTTTCCCTACTTTCTTCAATTTAAGTCTGAATTTGGCAATAAGGAGTTCATGATCTGAGCCACAGTCAGCTCCTGATCTTTTTGTTGTTATTGTTGTTGACTGTATAGAGCTTCTCCACCTTTGGTTTCAAGGAATGTAATCAATCTGATTTTGGTGTTGACCATCTGGTGATGTCCGTGTGTAGAATCTTCTCTTGTGTTGTTGGAAGAGGGTGTTTGCTATGATCAGTGCATTTTCTTTGCAAAACTCTATTAGTCTTTTCTCTGCTTCATTCCGTACTCCAAGGCCAAATATGCCTGTTACTCCAGGTGTTTCTTGACTTTGTAATTTTGCATTCCAGTCGCCTATAATGAAAAGGACATCTTTTTTGGGTGTTAGTTCTAAAAGGTCTTGGAGGTCTTCATAGAACTGTTCAAATTCAGCTTCTTCAGCATTACTGGTTGCGTCATTGACTTGGATTACTGATATATTGAATGGTTTGCCTTGGAAACGAACAGAGATCATTCTGTCGTTTTTGAGATTGCATCCAAATACTGCATTTTGAACTCTTTTGTTGACCATGATGGCTACTCCATTTCTTCTGAGGGATTCATGCCCGCAGTAATAGATATAATGGTCATCTGAGTTAAATTCACCCATTCCAGTCCATTTTAGTTCCTTGATTCCTAGAATGTTGACATTCCCTCTTGCTATCTCTTGTTTGACCACTTCCAATTTGCCTTGATTTATGGACCTGACATTCCAGGTTCCTATGCAATATTACTCTTTACACCATCAGACCTTGCTTCTCTCACCAGTCACATCCACAACTGGGTATCATTTTTGCTCTAGCTCCATCCCTTCCTTCTTTCTGGAGTTATTTCTCCACTGATCTCCAGTAGCATATTGGGCACCTACTGACCTGGAGAGTTCCTCTTTCAGTATCCTATCATTTTGCCTTTTCATACTGTTTATGGGGTTCTCAAGGCAAGAATACTGAAGTGGTTTGCCATTCCCTTCTCATGTGGACCACATTCTGTCAGACCTCTCCACCATTACCCGCCCCTCTTAGGTGACCCCACTGGCATGGCTTAGTTTCACTGAGTTAGACAAGGCTGTGGTCCTAGTGTGATTAGATTGACTAGTTTTCTGTGAGTATGGTTTCAGTGTGTCTGCCTTCTGATGCCACTTGCAAGACCTACTGTCTTACTTGGGTTTCTCTTACCTTGGGCGAGGGATATCTCTTCACAGCTGCTCCAGCAAAGCGCAGCTGCTGCTTCTTACATTGGACGAGGGGTATCTCCTCACCACTGCCCCTTCTGACCTTGAATGTGGAATAGCTCCTCTAGGCCCTCCTGTGCCCATGCAGCCACTGCTCCTTGGAGGTGGGGTTGTGCCTCCCGGCTGCTGCCCTTGGCCTTGGACATGGGGTAGCTCCTCTCGGCTGCTGCCCTTGACCTCCGATGTGGGGTAACTCCTCTTGCCCGCCTCCCCTCGGGCATGGGGTCCTCCCGGCTTCTGCCCCTGACCTCGGACGTGGGGTCACTCCTCTCGGCCACAGTCACAGCCGCCCGCACTAAATGTGTAGGTCACAGCTGCCTGGGCTATAAAACACTGATGAAAGAAATCAAAGATACACTCTCCAATTAGTTTTGACAATGAATCAAAAGAATGTCTGGAGGTTGTAAAGACCTCACCGGACCTACTCCCATAATTTACATTTTAAGATAACAGGATTAACTGGAAGATTTTTTCCAGAGACTGTCTTCAAGCAGGATACATTATTGTTATATAATCCTAAGGAAGGTAGGGGGGAGTTTGCCTTTTCTTCCTCCTTGAGAATTCCACACCCCTCTCTCCTTGGGGACCCCTGGACTTCTTATCAATCTGCCTAGGAATTGACTCTCTCATTTGGATGAGGCATCATGAACTGGGTGCTGCCAGTAGTTGTGTCTTAATAGAGGTGGATGCCTTTGTGGGAGTTCTCACTAACTGATACTCCTTAGAGTCAGGGGTTTTCTAGCAGCCTAGGACCTTGGAGTCAACATTACCACTCCAAAGGCACAGGGCCTGATCTCTGGCCAGCAACCGAAGATTCCATAGGTGTTTTTTTATGGTGTTAAATGGGGTTAAAAAAAAAAAAAAAAAACACACTTAAAAACAAGAAACAAAAGATGTACCCAAGACAAATTGCAAATACAAAATCAGACAAATAATAGCAAAAATAATGAAATATGCACACATACATATACACCCATAAACAAAACTAAAACAGTCAAAAATAAAATAAAATAGGTTGCTGCAGCTGCAAAGGAAATCAAATATGATATCAACTGGTTAAAAACATAACTAAATAAAGCACAAACTGGAACATAAATCCAAAGCAAGGTACCAATGGAGAATAAAACACAAATACAAAACAACCTAATAAACAAGGTGAGAAAAAGAAAGAAAGGTAAGAAAAGAAAGAATAGAAAGGCAAAGTTAAATAGAGGGAGATAAAGAAGATTTACATATATTAAATAATAGCTACAATAGGAAAAGTACATTAGGAAAAGCAAATGAAAGGATAAGTGTAGAAAAATAACAATAAATTTTAAAAAATTTAAAAAAGGAAAACCCCCACAGAGCTGTAAAAGGCCAGTGTAGAGTCAGGAATATATAAAATAAATTAAAAGTGTGATTAAAAAAGATTCTTTAATGTTTAAATAGATTTAATAGTGCTACTAAAATCAACAACTACAACAACAAAGGGAAACAAATGAAAAAATCCAGAAACAACTACAGAACAAGTCAAAATATAAGAATAATGAATGTTTTTCTTGAATGTCAGCTGTCAGCATTGTTTCCCTTGCTGTGAGTCACAGTCTACTTCATCTCCCTAGGTTGCTCTCCAATACTGGTCTGGTCTCTGGACTTCCTGTGGGGGCAGCTCAGATGCTAATCTCATCCTACTCTTATGTTTTCTTGTCTCCAATGTCCACAGCTGTCAGAACTAGTGCATTTTCTTTTATGGGAAGTCTTATTGTCCTTTTATATATTCCACAGACACAGAAACTGCCTAGTTTATCATGTGGATTTAATCTGCAGCTTGTACAGTTTGTGGGGAAGTTTTGTGTCCTCTTCTTTAGCTGTACCACCTCTGGGTTTCAGTTATGGTTTTATCTCCATCTCTGCATGTGACTCATCCACAGGGTTTTGCTCCTGGGGCTGCCCTGGAGGAATGTGGGTCTGACTCAGTGAGGACAAGTTGTGAAGGTGATGTAACTGATTGGGTCACGGGAACCCTGGCAGCACCAGGTACTCAGGGGAGCCACACACTAAGGCAGCAGGTAATGTGATGCTCTTAAGTTTTTTCTAGACTTTGGCAGTTCTGTCCCGGTGGGGGATGTGTCAAGGTGGTGTAGTTGTTTGGATTATGGAGACCCGGGAAGTGCTGGCTACCCAGGGATGTTGGCAACTATTGTCGCAGGAGATACAGTGCTATTTAGACCTTTTTCTAGCCTATGGCAGCTCTGCCCCATTGAGGACTGAGCATGAAGGTGATGCAACTGCCTGGGTCATGGGGACCCTGGTAGCACCAAGTGTGCAGGGACACTGACTCTCTCAGCCACAGGAGCTATGGCCCTATCAGAGTATTTCTAGATTGTGGCAGCTGGCAATGAGAGGGCCTCTTTGGCTGGTCGTTTTTTGTTGCTCAGCCTATTCAAGCACATAAATGGCCACCCTGTCTGAGGCCCTTCTCCCTTTTCTGTGCAACAGGTGCTGAAAAAGCCAGCCTCTCTGGAATCTTTATTGTTCAGCTGCTGGTACTGGTGTGTGGGGAGAGAGAGGCTACAGTTATGTCACTATCCCCTATGCATGACTCAGCAGTATCACCTTGCTTTCATGGAATCCAGGTTCCTCCAAAGGCATTTCCCACCACCATCTCTTCCCTCACAAGACCTTGCCCTGGGATTGTTCTCCAGTTCATATGCTCTAGCTCCCAGCAAGTGTGCTTTCCAGGGGACTTGCACCCCTGCCAGGGGTACGAATGGCAGCAGCAAGGATTGTCTGTGTGATTCTTATTCCATTTAGAGTACCACAGATTAGCTTCTTCACTCACAGACTCAAATGTTTCTCCTCTGTCCCAAACAGTTGCTCCAATGTGGGGATCAGAGGCCTGCTTCAGTTCCCTCACCCACCAAGGGCAGGTGCAGTACTGCTGACTCTCCTCTTTTTCCCCTTACTCCCCCCATCCTACTGAATTTTGTGTGATTCTATATATATTTTTCCAGTTGTCAGGTACTCCTGCCTGGTCTCAGCTGGTGTTCTGCAAGATCCTCTGTGTCTGGAAGTATATTCTTCATGTATCTGTGGAAAGAGATGTACTCCACATCCAGCTACTCCTCCACCATCGTTTTCTCCTAAATCATAAGAAGATTTTTTTTTACCTACCTCCTAGAGTAATGAAAATAAAACAAGAGTATACATATGGGATCTAACTAAACTTAAAACCTTTTGCAGAGCAAAGGAAACCATAAACAAAATGAAAAGACAACCCTTAGATTCAGAGAAAATATTTGCAAATCAAACAACCAACAAGCAATTAATCTTCAAAATATATAAAAACTCATCCTGCTCAATATCAAAATAATAAACAACCAAATAAAAAATAAGCAAAATATTTAAATTGATATTTCTTTAAACAAGACATACACATGACTAAAAAGTACATGAAAAGATTCTCAACATCACTAATAATTAGAAAAATGCAAATCAAAACAGCAAATGAGGCACTACCTCACACAACTCAGAATGGCCATTGTAAAAAAAAAAAAAAAAAAAAAAAAAACTACAATAAATGTTGGAGAGGGTGTGTAGAAAAGGTAACCCTCCTACACGGTTGGGAATTTAAAATGGTACAGCCCCTGTGGAGAACAGTATGGAAATTTCTTCAAAAACTAAAAATAGAGATACTATTTGATCCAGCAATCCCACTCCTGGGCATACGTCTGGAGAAACCATAATTCAAAAAGATACACATACCTGAATGTTCATTGTAATGTTATTTACAATAGCCAGGACAAGGAGGCAACGTTAATGCTCATCAACAGAGGAACAGCTAAAAGAAGATGTGGAACATATATACAGAATATTGCTCAGTCATAAAAAATGAATGAAACTATGCCATTTGAAGCAACATAGGTGGACCTAGTGATTGCCCTACTGAGTGAAGTAAGTCAGAGAAAGACAAATTTCATATGATTTGGCCTATATGTGGCATCTAAAAAAACAAAGAGTACAAATGAACTCATCTAGAAAACAAATAGAGTTACAGATCTGGAAAATAAACTTATGGTTACCACAGGGTAAGGAAGAGAGAAAGATAAATTGGAAGATTGTGATTGACATATATACACTACCATATATAACAGATAACTAGTTAGGACCTACTGGATAGCAAACAGAGCTCTACTCAATACTATTTAATGGTCTATATGGGAAAAGAATCTAAAAAAGTGGATATATGAATCAGTATATATATATATATACTGATTCATATATATATATATATATATATGAATTTATATATATATTTGAGCTGTACAGCAAATTGAATCGTATATATATATATATATATACTGATTCATATATATATATACGATTCCATTTGCTGTACAGCTCAAACTGACACAACATTGTAAATCTAATATACTTCAATATTTAAAAAAAATCAAAACGGACTAAAGACTTAAATATAAGTCTGGATACTATAAAACTCTTGAGGTATTGGGTTTGCCATACATCAGGCAGATTCATGTTGATGTATGGCAAAACCAATACAATATTGAAAAGTAATTAGCCTCCAATTAAAATAAATACATTTATATTAAAAAAAACTTGAAGTAAACATTGGCAGGACGCTCTTTGACATAAAGTACAATATTTTTTCAATCTGTCTCCTAGAGTAAGGGAAATAAAAACAAAAATTAACAAATGACATCTGATTAAAACCAAAGCTTTTGCATAACAAAGGAAATTATAACGCAAAACGAAAAACAACCCATAGAATGGAAGAATATATTTGTGAAAAAGGAGACCGACAAGGCTTTAATCTCCAAAATTTACATACAGATCATGCCCATCAATATAAAAATATATATAAATAAACAACTCAATGAAAACACAGGCCAAAAAAAAAAAAAAAAAAGCAGAAGACCTAAATAGATATTATTCTAAAGAAGACATACAGATGGCTGAAGCAGATGAGAAAAGTGTTCAACATTGCTAATTATTAGAGAAATGCATAATAGTTTAATCTTTTAATAGCCAAAAAATGAATTCTTCTCATTTATCCATCCATAGGTCAATAGTTAAATGAACTGTGGTATGTCCACATCATGGAATACAATTCAATGAAAGCATACCCTCCCACCAATGTTTTAGTTGTCTTAATCTGATAATGACTTATCTTAGAATTATTATGATTATGGTACTTTATTATACTACATCTCATTTTAATTTAATGTTAAGGAAATGCAGTCTTTAAATTGTAACTCCCCCAACATCTTTATCCAGATGCCTATAACACTTCTGTCTTTTTCTAAAATTTTTATTTATTTAATTGGAGGCTAATTACTTTACAATATTGCAGTGGTTTTGCCATACATTGACATGAATCAGCCAAGGGTGAACATGTGTTCCCCATCCTAAACCCCCCTCCCACCTCCCTCCCCATACCATCCTTCTGGGTCATCCGGGTGCACTAGCCCTGAGCACCCTGTCTCATGCATCAAACCTAGACTGGTGATCTGTTTCACATATGATAATATACATGTTTCAATGCTATTCTCTCTAATCATCCCACCCTAGCATTCTCCCACAGAGTCCAAAAGTCTTTTCTATACATCTGTGTCTCCTCTGCTGTCTCGCATACAGAGTTATCATTACCATCTTTCTAAATTCCATATATATGTGTTAGTATATTGTGTTGGTGTTTTTCTTTCTGGCTTACTTCACTCTATATAATAGGCTCCAGTTTCATCCACCTCGTTAGAACTGATTCAAATTTATTCTTTTTAATGGCTGAATAATATACCATTGTGTATATGTCCCACAGCTTTCTTATTAATTTATCCGTTGATGGACATCTAGGTTGCTTCCATGTCTTGGCTATTATAAACATTGGGGTACAGGTGTCTCTTTCAATTCTGGTTTCCTCCATGTGTATGCCCAGCAGTGGGATTGCTGGGTCATATGGCAGTTCTATTTCCAGTTTTCTTTTGTTTTGTTTTGTTTTGTTTTTTTTAAGAATCTCCACACTGTTCTCCATAGTGGCTGTACTAGATTGCATTCCCACCAACAGTGTAAGAGGGTTCCGATTTTTTCCAACCCTCTCCAGCATTTATTGTTTGTAGACTTTTGGATAGCAGCCATTCTGATTGGCATGAAATGGTACCTCATTGTGGTTTTGATTTGCATTTCTCTGATAATGAGTGATGTTGAACATATTTTCATGTGTTTGTTAGCCATCTGTATGTCTTCTTTGGACAAATGTCTGTTTAGTTATTTGGCCCATTTTTTGATTGGGTCATTTATTTTTCTGGAATTGAGCTGCAGGAGTTGCTTATATATTTTTGATATTAATTCATTGTCAGTTGCTTCCTTTGCTATAATTTTATTCCATTCTGAAGGCTGTCTTTTCACCTTGCTTATAGATTCCTTCGTGGTGCAAAAACTTTAAAGTTTAACTAGGTCCTTTTTGTTTATTTTGCTTTTATTTCCATTACTCTGGGAGGTGGGTCATAGAGGATCCTGCTGTGATTTATGTCGGAGAGTGTTTTGCCTATGTTTTCCATTAGGAGTTTTATAGTTTCTGGTCTTACATTTACATCTTTAATCCATTTTGAGTTTATTTTTGTGTATGGTGTTAGAAAGTGTTCCAGTTTCATTCTTTTACAAGTAGTTGACAACTTTTCCCAGCACCACTTGTTAAAGAGATTGTCTTTTCTCCATTGTATATTTTTGCCTCCTTTGTCAAAAATAAGGTGTCCATAGGTGTGTGGATTTATCTCTGGGATTGCTATTTTGCTCTATTGATCGATATTTCTGTCTTTGGGCCAGTACCATACAGTCTTGATGACTGTAGCTTTGTGTTATAGCCTGAAGTCAGTCAGGTGGGTTACTCCAGTTCCATTCTTCTTTCTCAAGACTGCTTTGGCTATTCTAGGATTTTTGTATTTCCATACAAATTGTGAAATTATTTTTTGTAGTTCTGTGAAAAATATCATTGGTAGCTTGATAGGGATTGCTTTGAATCTATAGATTGCTTTGGGTAGTATACTCATTTTCACTGTATTGCTTCTTCCCATCCATGAACATGGTATATTTCTCCATCTATTTGTATCCTCTTTGATTTCTTTCATCAGTGCTTCATAGTTTTTTATACAATGGTCTTTAGTTTCTTTAGGTAGATATATTTCTAAGTAATTTATTCTTTTCATTGCAATGATGAATGGAATTGTTTCCTTAATTTCTCTTTCTGTTTTCTCATTATTAGTGTATAGGAATGCAAGGGGTTTCTGTGGGTTAATTTTAAATCCTGCAACTTTACTATATTCATTGTTTAGCTCTAAAATTTTCTGGTGGCGTTTTTAGGGTTTTCTTTGTAGAGGATCATGTCATCTGCAAACAGTGAGACTTTTAGTTCTTCTTTTCCAACCTGGATTCCTTTTATTTTTCTGCTCTGATTGCTGTGGCCAAAACTTTCAAAACTATATTGAATAGTAGTGGTGAGCTTGGGCACCCTTGTCTTGTTTCTGACTTTAGGGGGAATGCTTTCAATTTGTCACCATTGAGGATAATGTTTGCTGTGGGTTTGTCATATATGGCTTTTTATTATGTTGAGGTATGTTCCCTCTGTGGCAGCTTTCTGAAGGTTTTTTTTTTTTATCATAAATGGATGTTGAATTTTGTCAAAGTCTTTCTCTGCATCTATTGAGATAATCATATGGTTTTTATTTTTCAATTTGTTAATGTGGTGTATCACATTGGCTGATTTGAAAATATTGAAGAATCCTTGCACCCCTGGGATAAAGCCCAGTTGGTCATGATGTATGATCTTTTTAATGTGTTGTTGGATTCTGATTGTTAGAACTTTGTTAAGGATTTTTGCATCTATGTTCATCAGTGATATTGGCCTGTAGTTTTCCTTTTGTGTGACATCTTTGTCAGGTTTTGGTATTAGGGTGATGGTGGCCTCATAGAATGAGTTTGGAAGTTTACCTTCCTCTGCAATTTTCCGGAAGAGTTTGAGTAGAATAGATGTTAGATCTTCTCTAAATTTTTGATAGAATTCAGCTGTGAAGATGTCTTTTGTTGCTGGAAGATTTCTGATTACAGTTTCAATTTCCATGCTTGTGATGGGTCTGTTGAGATTTTCTATTTCTTCCTGGTTCAGTTTTGGAAAGTTATACTTTTCTAAGAATTTATCCATTTCTGCTACATTGTCCATTTTATTGACATATAGTTGCTGATAGTAGTCTCTTACAATCCTTTGTATTTCTGTGTTGTCTGTTGTGATCTCTCCATTTTTATTTCTAATTTTGTTGATTTGATTTTTCTCCCTTGTTTCTTGATGAGTCTGACTAATGGTTTGTCAATATTATTTATCTTCAGAAAGAACCAGCTTTTAGCTTTGTTGATTTTTGCTATGGTCTCTTTTGTTTCTTTTGCATTTATTTCTTCCCTAATTTTTAAGATTTCTTTCCTTCTACTAACCCAGAGGTTCCTCATTTCTTCCTTTTCTAGTTGCTTTAGGTGTAGAGTTAGGTTATGTATTTGAGTTTTTTCTTCTTTCTTGAGATAAACCAGTATTGCTATGGACCCTCCCCTTAGCACTGCTTTTACAGTGTTCCATAGGTTTTTGTTTGTTGTGTTTTCATTTTCATTCGTTTCTATGTATATTTTGATTTCTTTTTTGATTTCTTCTGTGATTTGTTGGTTATTCAGCAGCGTGTTGTTCAGCCTCCATAGATTGGAAGTTTTAATGGTTTTTCTCCTGTAATTGGCATCTAAACTTACTGCATTGTGGTCAGAAAAGATGCTTGGAATGATTTCATTTTTTTTTTTTTAATTTACCAAGGCTAGATTTATGGCCCAGGATGTGATCTATCCTGGAGAAGGTTCCGTGTGCACTTGAGAAAAAGGTGAAATTCATTGTTTTGTGGTGACATGTCCTATAGATATCAATTAGGTCTAACTTGTCTATTGTATCATTTAAAGTTTGTGTTTCCTTGTTGATTTTCTGTTTAGTTGATCTATCCATAGATGTGAGTGGGGTATTAAAGTTTCCCACTATTATTGTGTTATTGTTAATGTCCTCTTTCATACTTGTTATCATTTGCCTTACATATTGCAGTGTTCCTATGTTGGGTGCATATATATTTATAATTGTTATATCTTCTTCTTGGATTGATCTTTTGATCATTATGTAGTGTCCTTCTTTGTCTCTTTTCACAGCCTTTATTTCAAAGTCTGTTTTATCTGATATGAGTATTGCTACTCCTGCTTTCTTTTGGTCTCCATTTGTGTGAAATAACTTTTTCCAACCCTTCTCTTTCAGTCCGTATGTGTCCCTTCTTTTGAGTTGGGTCTGTTGTAGACAGCATATATAGGGGTCTTTTTTTTTTTTTTTTTTTTTTTTTTTTTTTTTTAATCCATTCAGCTAGTCTTTGTCTTTTGGTTGGGGCATTCAACTCATTTATGTTTAAGGTAAGTATTGATAAGTATGATCCCATTGCCATTTACTTTGTTGTTTTGGGTTCTAGTTTATACACCGTTTTTGTGTTTCCTGTCTAGAGAAGATCCTTTAGCATTTGTTGGAGAGCTGGTTTGGTGGTGCTGAATTCTCTCAGCTTTTGCTTGTCTGTAAAGCTTTTGATTTCTCCTTCATATTTGAATGAGATCCTTTCTGGGTACAGTAATCTGAGTTGTAGGTTTTTCTCTTTCTTCCCTTTATGTATGTTCTGCAATTTCCTTCTGGCCTGAAGAGTTTCTATTAAAGGATCAGCTGTTATCCTTCTGGGAATCCCATTGTGTGTTATTTGTTGTTTTCCCCTTGCTGCTTTTAATATTTGTTCTTTGTGTTTGATCTTTGTTAATTTGATTAATATGTGTCTTGGGGTGTTTTGCCTTGGACTTATCCTGTTTGGGAATCTCTGAGTTTCTTGGACTTGGGTGACTATTTCCTTCCCTGTTTTAGGGATGTTTTCAACTATTATCTCCTCAAGTATTTTCTCATGGTCTTTCTGCTTGCTCTCTTCTTCTGGGACTCCTATGATTCGAATGTTAGGATGTTTAACATTGTTCCAGAAGTCTCTGAGGTGTCCTCATTTCTTTTAATTCTTTTTTTTTCTTTTTTTTTTCCTCTCTGCTTCATTTATTTCTACCATTCTATCTTCTACCTCTCTTATCCTATCTTCTGCCTCTGTTATTCTACTCTTGGTTCCCTCCAGAGTGTTTTTGATCTCATTTATTGCATTATTCATTACATATTGACTATTTTTTATTTCTTCTAGGTCCTTGTTAAACATTTATTGCATCTTCTCAATCCTTATCTCCAGGCTGTTTATCTGTAACTCCATTTTGTTTTCAAAATTTAGGAATACTTTTACAATCATTGTTCTGAATTATTTTTCAGATAGATTTCCTATCTCATCCTCTTTTGTTTGGTTTGGTGGGCATTTTCATTTTCCTTTACCTGCTGAGTATTTCTCTGCCTTTTCATCTTGTTTAGATTGCTGTGTTTGGGGTTGCCTTTCTTTATTCTGACAGTTTGTGGTTCCTCTTTATTGTGGAGCTTCCTCCCTGTGGACAGGGTTGGATGTGTGGCTTGTCAAGGTTTCCTAGTTAGGCAAGGTTTTGTCAGTGTCCTGGTGTGTGGAGCTGGATTTCTTCTATCTGGAGTGCAATGAAGTGTACAGTAGTGAGTTTTGAGATGTCTGTGGTTTGGGGGTCACTTTGGGCAGCCTGTATATTGAAGCTCAGGGCTGTGTTCCTGTGTTTCTGGACATTTTGTGTGGTATGTCGTGCTCTGGAAATTGTTGGCTCTTGGATGGTGCTTGATTTCAGTGTAGGCATGGAGACTTGGATGAGCTCTTATCAATTAATGTTTCCTGGAGTCAGGAGTTCTTTGGTGTTCTCAGGTTTTGTACTTAAGCCTCCTGCCTCTGGTTTTCAGTTTTATTCTTACAGTAGCCTCAAGAATTCTCCATCTATACAGCACTGTTGATAAAACATCTAGATTAAAGATGAAAAGTTTCTCCACAGTGAGGGACACCCAGAGACATTCACAGAATTACATGGAGAAGAGAAGAGGGATAAGGGAGATAGAGGTTACCAGGAGGAGAAGAGGGAGAATCAAAAGAGGATAGAGCAAGCTAGCCAGTAAACAATCCTCTATGTGCTCTCCACTGTCTGGACCCATCACAGATGTTCACAGAGTTACACAGAGAAGAGAAGAGGGAGGATGGAGACAGAGGTGACCAGGTGCAGAAAATGGCAGAATCAAAAGGAGAGAGGTGGGTCTAGGCAGTAATCAGTTCCCTATGTGTTCTCCACAGCCTGGAACACACAAAGAGATTCACAGAGTTGGGTAGAGAAGAGAAGGGAGAGGGAGGAGATAGAGGCAACCTGGTGGGGGAAAAGGAGGGTCAAAAGTGGTAGAGAGCAATGAAGCCAGTACTCACACTCCCAAGTAAAAAGAATACTGAAGATTGGATTCTTAAAGGTACAAAATTGATAACGAATACCAACAAGCAAAGATTAAAAATCTAAAGTAGAGGTTAGACTCTCAAAATTAAAATATTAAAAAAAAAACAAAGTCAGAAAAATTATAAAATATGTATATATGTATATGAAGTTTGATTTAAAAATAGGGTCTTTTTTTTTTGCAAGGTTATAGTAGGTTACAAAAATGAAAATTAAAGGAATAATAAAGGACTTAAAATTTTTAAAAGTTTTAAAAAATGATAATAGTAAAAATGTATCTAGGAATTTCTCTGGACCTGTTGTGGACAGTTTCGGGCCAGTTCAGTTTCAGATAGTTCCTTGATCCAGCTTATACTTCTCAATATCTATAGGCCCCTTCCAATGTAGTCAGTGCTAACTACAGGGTTTTAATCTGTTGCATCTACTTCCAAAGTGGTTCCCTCTGTTTATTTTAGATTCTGTTTGCTGGTCTCTTCAGTGTCTAATTTCTACCGTGACACAAAGGAGCGAAGGTGGTCACTTATTTAGAACCACTTGTTCAGTTGTGCTTTGGGGAGGGAGGAACACTGCAAACAAATATCATTGGCATGTGTGGGGAGTGCTCGCAGTGTCTTGGCTGCACTGGGTTTGCCCCAGCTCACAACATGTGTGCTTTCATGGTCTACACTTCTTAGGCTCTAGGATGCTCTGCTGGGGAACTGAGGTGGGCCCTGGGTTGAGTGCACTTCCCCAGTCTAAGCTGCTCAGATTCAGGTTCTCAGGTACTCCACAAAGGCAGAGACTCGGTTGGGCCTGCATTTTGTGCCCTTCCCAGGTCCAAGCAGCTCAGGCGACCAGGTGCTTGATGAGCACAGTCTCCCCAGGTGGGGAGTGAGTCTTATCAACTCCCCAGTCCCAGCCCCTCAGTGTCCTGGGTGTGCAGCAGGTACATCTTCTCAGGTGCTGTGTGTCTCTTCTGGGGAGCTGATCTCTGGCTGTGACCCTCCCAGCAGATGTCAACTGTTCAGAATAAGAAGTCTTGGTTAGCAACGGAGCCTGCTTGAAGTTTGGTAGAGGATGCCTCTGGGGGTTGGGGGTGGGTGGGGGCGAGATTGCCCCTTTCTGGCTCTGGCTTCTCCCTGCCTGCCTGCCTCTGGTGGAGGATGGGCTGGTGTGCAGCTGGCTAGCTGTCCTCTGGTGTTCCCTCAGTCCTTTGTTCTGTAGCAGACCTGGCATTGCATTAGGTTAGGGCTTTTCTTGGGATAGTTCTCTCTCTGTCTCTCTCTCTCTCTCTCTCTCTCTCTCTCTCTCTCTCTTTTTCTCTCTCTCTCTCTCTCTCTGGCTATCTCACGTTAGTTCCCTCAGATTGCCCTCAGGGCATTCAGGCCTGGTCCTTACCCTAAGCAATGCAGCCTGAGCCTTCCTGTTCAGCCCTGATTGCTGCTGGTGGATTTGAGCACTGGGAGTTGCCATTAGGCACATAATCTGTGGGGTTTATTTATTTATTTTTAATTTTTCCTCCCAGTTATGTTGTCCTCTGAGATTCCAAAACTCCCCACAGACCCACCACTGAGAGGGTTTCCTGGTGTTTGGAAACTTCTCCTCTTTTAAGACTCCCTTTTTGGGATGGATCTCCATCCCTACCTCTTTTGTCTCTCTTTTTATCTTTTATATTTTGTCCTACCTCCTTTCAAAGACAATGGGCTGCCTTTCTGGTTACCTGATGTCTTCTGCCAGCATTCAGAAGTTGTTTTGTGGAATTTGTTCAGTGTTCAAATGTTCTTTTGATGAATTTGTGGGGGGAGAAAGTGGTCTCCCCATCCTATTCATCTGCCATTTTAGGACCGTCCCCACTTCTGTCTTTTTAAAATAATTGGTCCTGTGTAAATCAGGATTACATTTCTTATCATTTTAATTTGGCTTAATATATCCTTAGTCATCAAAATACTTATGGCTTTGGACCCTTAATTGGTAAATATTCATGGTATATGAATAAGCATTATCAATATTGTATGACCATAGCCATACAAAAATATTGTATGCTCAGTTGTGTGTAGACATACATGACTAGAACTCAAACTATACACTACTTGTGATTATGAAAAATTTTGCATTTTCTTGTGCTTTTTATATTTTTAATTTTTATTTATTTGGTTTTGCTGGGTCTTTTTTGGTGCATGTGGACTTTAGTTGTGAGCGAGGGTTACTCTTTGTTGTAGTGCACAGGCTTTTCATTGCAGTGGTTTCTCTTGTTGCAGAGCACAGGCTCTAGGCACATGGGCTTCAGTAGTTGCAACATGAAGGCTTAGTAGCTGTGGTATGTGGGCTCTAGGGTGTGTGGGCTTTGTTAGCTGCGGCTCACAGTCTCTAGAGCACAAGTCAGTAGTTGCAGTAGTTGTAGCGATCAGGTTTAGTTGCTCCGTGGCATGTGGAATCTTCTCAGACCCAGAATCAAATCTGTGTTCCCTGAATCGGCGGGCAGATTCTTATCTACTGTACCATCATGGAAGTCCTCTTGTGCTTTTTAATTTGCAATAATATACATATAAACTTTTAAAAGTTAGAAATATTATTTTAAAAGTACCATTCCTCCCCTCAAGTGTTTCCCAGGCTTCCTAGGTGCTGCCCAGGTTTCCCAGGTGCTTCTCAGGCTTCCCAGGTGGCACTAGTGGTAAAGAACTCACTTGCCAATGCAGGAGACTTAAGAGATGCAGATTCTATTCCTGGGTTGAGCTGATACCCTGGAGGAGAGCATGGCAGCCCACTCCAGTATTCATGCCTGGAGAATCCCATGGACAGAGGAGCCTGGTGGGCTATAGTCCATAGGGTTGCAAAAAGTCAGACATAACTGAAGCAACTTAGGACACACGCATGCTTTCCTCCCTCCACTTGAGTCAAGTAGGAGAAATATGCATGTGAACAACTAAAGTAAAATATAGTATAATATGTGTGTGTAAGTTTCACATCTTTGTTATTATCAGCTATAGAGCCCTCACGCACTAGAGAGCTCTGAATCTTAACTAGCCAAGAGCTCATGTCAACTGCCCTAATTCAACTCACCCAAGGGACTGCTGAAATTGGCAACAACAATTGAGAGTAAATGTTGGGTCAGTTTATCTTAATCCCTTATGTGTGGTACTATGGCTTGCAGAGCCTTTATGAAATGGAACACCCTATCTCCGTCCCAGCTTCATGAATGTTACAACTACAGAAAAGAATCATGTTGATAGTTAACAAAGTCATGGTATATTTGCTAAATAGTTCTTTCTTCTTGGCATCAGAGTTTGATGATGATCCAATCTGAGTTTTGAAAACAGAATTATTAATATAGTATTTAAACATGAAGTATTTGACCTGTACATGAATTCCTGTAAAGAATGCCAGATAAATATCTGTGCAAGTACAGTAGTGAGTAATTTTGCCAGTTTAACTGGAGTCTTAACTAAGAAAATATGCCTCTTTCAAGGGGTAATATTTGTTGGTGCTTCTATGAAAAAGTTTTTCCTAAAATTTACGAATTTCAATAAAGCAAAAATCCAGCATGATTATACATTAGAATAATAGATAAGAGGTCACAAGATCTTCAGGTCATAAAAGGAATATGAAAGTTCAATTTTAGGCAAGATTAAATAAAGGCAAAATACTAAACCATTGACATGTTCCAAAAATTAACATAAAAATGGGAAACTGAATTATGTGTTTAACAAAAATATCTTTACATTAATATTATCTAATAGAAACACGTTATTTTATTCCCTTCATATTCTAGTAAAATTCTGAATTAACTTTTATATCTACAATGTTACATTATAATTTGTCATGTGTGTGTGTGATCTTCAATTCAAAATAATAAATCTTTCATCTTTAACAATAACAAATTAATGATCATTTGATAAAAGAGTTTAATGATGCAACTTGTACTATAACTTAAAGGTTTTCCATTATGTTTAATTTCAAATTTTATAACTCTTTTAGGTACTTTGAAAAAATAAATCCAGTATATATGTGTACATTTCAACTAAGTAGAAATATCCCATCACTATTCTTTGAACATCTGCTCACTATAATGCATGTTTACATATTAATTTGCAGTACAAATTTGTAAACATGAACATATGAAACTTTGAAAGGAAATGACACTAGTCTTTTTCCTCTCAATATTTTATTGAAACAGCATGTCAAAAGTTGGGCAGCATCACACATGTAAATAGTTTTAATACTGGATATGTTTCAAGCATTCTGTATATTTATTTGCTCTATGTTGACATTCAAACCATGTTTATTTGCACAATTTTAATACAAATTATCATTTAATTGCAGACCAAACCTAAGAAGATTAAATGCATATTAAAGCACCTATATCAAAGCAACAGTCACTGATGCCTAAGCTATGCATTTGGTTTGTTTTAAATTGTTCCAATAAACATGTTAAATTCCAGTGAAATTGACTAGTAAACTGCTGCTATATGCCAGGATACTATTGTTATTTTGGCTAAATAAAGATTTTTCAGCACAAATGCAACATATCTCTAAATTAGAGTAAAAATATTGTACTTCCATAAAATGTTTTTACTGCAATTCAATTCACCCTGTCAATTCACAAAATGCAGTACATGCAATTTCTAAGTATATTTAAATCTGTCTTTCCATATAAGAATACATAATTAATAGTATAAGAATGCAATGATTAGATGTCTTGTAGCATCCTTTCTTTGAGAAGAGGAGGGAGAAAAAGCAACATTGTATAAATTATTTTAAAACAAAATGAAACTAAAACCCCACTGGTTATATGAATTACAGTGTGACATCTGGAACTTAGCAAATTGCATCTTCAAATAAGGAGAAGATTTGTTACTGAGATTTAAAACAGTGATAACTGTATATTACCCTACTGTAAACATGGGCATATAATACTATTGTTTCAAAGCATTTGAAACAATTAGATTTGTCATCACAATGTTTGTAGATTTTTGTAAAATATATTTAAAATATTTGTACAAATTTATTTCAATCATATTCTGGCTTACCATTGCATCAGTAACAGTTAAAAGATACATATTATCAGCTTTATGTGCACCGTGATTTTCTTTAAGGTGCATACTATAAATGATTAGGATAATGAAACGGAACTATTCCATAATATCCAATAAAGATGCTTGTCTTTATTCATCGTTGGTTGGCACTTTTTCAAGTTGTCAGCACTTAGAACTGTGATAATCCAAAGACAGATTCACTGATTCATCACTTGCTAATTCTAATTTTTCAGTTTTTGTGTGCCATAGACTCACTTCAACCTCACAAAGAAGAAGTTGTGTCTACTACTAGACTGCCTAATAGCAGTGAAATATCATGAACATCTAAATTCATAGCTTGAAGAAAATACAACCATGTCTATAATATAGCAAATAGGAGTAATGATATTGATGTTTGAAAACTCTAATATTATATTATCTAATATTATGTATTAGACTTTAAAATACAATGTCAAGGGCAAACTTGCTCTATTTAATGAAAAAAAAGTTTTGACGCTGTTTGTTACCTAAAAATATACTCTGGTGATTAAAATGTAATGAATATAGGATTTATCCACTTAGACATGTGTTCTGCAAACAGGCTCAAATTTGAACTCAAGCCCTTGATTTCAATTTGACTGACTGTTCCACAAAGTAGAAATACTTCCTGACACCGGGTCTTAGCTTGACTAAGCTAAGTTGCAAAGATAAAGCGACATTCACTTATTTCCTGATTCAATGTACAAATCTTATAGAGTAGATGAAAGTTTATTTTCTCTAGATTTATTTGGGTCATATAATCAGATTTTTATCTAGATAACAGAATTAAACTGCTTCTGATAACTAAATTAAAATGCTTTTTCTTTAATGGGATGAAGTAGATGTATGCATGCATGCTAAGTCACTTCAGTAGTGTCTGATTCCTTGCAACCCTATGGACTGTAGCATGCCAGGGTACTCTGCCCATGGGATTCTCCAGGCAAGAATCCTGGAGTTGATTGCCATGCCCTCCTCCAGGGGATCTTTCCAACCCAGGGGTCTAACTTGTATCTCCTGTGGTTTCTGCATTGCAGGCGAATTCTTTACCACTGAGCCACGAGGGAAGCCTAGATGTATATATATGGTCAAACAAAATGGAAATAGCAGTTTTAATTATTAGACTTGGGAGTCTATTATGTATCATTTGGTCACTTTCATTTGATACTTCATACTTTGTCTAACTTGAGTGACTTTTGATTTTTGTAGGTTTTAAAAGCAAACCTAATATTCAGTTGACACAGCTGAAATTAATATAATTTCATAGCATTCTGTTTTTCACTCCATAACCATTAGCCTCAACTTACCAAGTTACTCAAGTTTTGCAACATCCTATTTGGTAATAAGAATTTATTTAATATAACATAGTAAGGGTACTAAATATGAATTGTACATGAATTAGAAATGATAGCAATTTCCCACAGATGAGAAAATTGTTCAGAAAATAGAGGACTGCTTACTGAACTTCTTAAGGTCTCTTCCAAGTCTAATTTTCTATAAAGGTTTTCCCTTGGTTTCTTATTCAATTAAAAGTATTGAATGACAATTTGTGAATATTATATAAAAACAGCTTAAAATAGGGTTCTAGCCTTTAAATGTTTTCCCCTTAATATAAATCACCTTTCCCAATATAGTTTGTATTAGCAATTGTATATGGATTATACACAGAAAAATTATCTGAAATATAAAGTATGGTGTATATGTACTTGAGAAGCTACAAAATCAATGCCTTTTCTTAAATAACCATTAAAAAGTAACCCAGAATTGAGCTGCAGGAGTTGCTTGTATATTTTTGAGATTAGTTGTTTGTCAGTTGCTTCATTTGCTATTATTTTCTCCCATTCTGAAGGCTGTCTTTTCACCTTGCTTAGAGTTTCTTTTGTTGTGCAGAAGCTTTTAATTTTAATTAGATCCCATTTGTTTATTTTTGCTTTTATTTCCAATATTCTGGGAGGTGGGTCATAGAGGATCCTGCTATGATGTATGTAGGAGAGTGTTTTGCCTATGTTCTCCTCTAAGAGTTTTAGAGTTTCTGGTCTTATGTTTAGATCTTTAATCCATTTTGAGTTTATTTTTGTGTATGGTGTTAGAAAGTGTTCTAGTTTTATTCTTTTACAAGTGGTTGACCAGAGGTGGATGAAACTGGAGCCTATTATACAGAGTGAAGTAAGCCAGAAAGAAAAACACCAATACAGTATACTAACGCATATATATGGAATTTAGAAATATGGTAATGACAACCCTGTATACAAGACAGCAAAAGAGACACAGGTGTATAGAACAGTCTTTTGGGCTCTGTGGGAGAGGAAGGGGGGGATGATTTGGGAGAATGGCATTAAAATATGTATAATATCATATAAGAAACGAATCGCCAGTCCAGCTTTGATGCAGAATACAGGAAGCTTGGGTCTGGTGCACTGGGATGACCTAGAGGGATGGTATGGGGAGGGAGGTGGGAGGGGGGTTCAGGATGGGGAACATATGTACACCCATGGCGGATGCATGTTGATGTATGGCAAAACCAATACAATATTGTAAAGTTAAAAAATAAATAAATAAATAATAAAAAAGTTTTTTTTTTTAAAGTAACCCAGAAATTTTCTAGATTTTTCAGCCAAATACTTTATGGTTTTAGTTGCTAAGTATCTGCCATGTAAGTCATCAGAATAAGTTTTATTATAATCTGACTTTAAAAAAATCATTCGTTTGGCAGTAAAAATTAGCCTACAGCTTTCCTGTTTAATAGTAGGCAGGAATAGTGTGCTTGCTACTTTAAACATTGATTTGATAAACTTGAGTAGTACAGGTTTTCTGCCTCAAAGACTTTTATAACAGGTACCTAATTAATTTGGGCAATAAATAATTTTTCATCTTGACTAGAATACTCAGTTTGAATTTAACTATGTGCTGTTCTATCCCTATGTCCAGAAGTGAAGGGACATATAATTTTAATGCATGTATAAGAAGGTATATTTATAAGGTACATTTGAGAAGAAAAACTATTTTAAGCAAAATAAATAATGTTGACTCGTGTGTGTGTGCTTCGTTGTGTCTGACTCTTTGCAACTCCATGGACTGCAGTTCACCAGGCTCTTTGTCCATGGAATTTTCCAGGCAAGAAAACTGGAGTGGTTTGTCATTTGCTCCATCTGGTGATCTTCCTCAGTTAAGGATCAAATTCACATCTCTTGCATCTCCTGCATCGGCAGGCAGATTCTTTACCACAGTGCCACCTGTAAAGTCCAATAATGATATGCCTTCCCTAATATGGGACTTCCCAAGTGGCGCAGTGGTAACTAATCTGCCTGTCAATGCAGAAGCCAGGAGACTTGGGTTTGATTCCTGAGCTGGAAAGATCCCCTGGAGAAGGAAATGGCAACCTACAATAGTATTCTTGCCTGAAAAATTCCATAGACAGAAGAGCCCAGAGGGCTTTAGTCCATGGGTCACGAAGAGGCAGACATGACTGAGTGACTGACCATGCTCCCTAATATGTGTTGGAAAAGTTTTTAAAAAGCAGTTTTTCAGTGCAGTTAGTTTTTCAAGTCATACCATTGTGATGTGAAGGGCCTTGGCTTAATAAATTGTAAAGCTAGCAGCATCAAATTAAAATTAAAATCCAAGTCATCTTAAGGATATAGAGGTTATACTTAACAAATCTTTCCAGAAAATGTAGGACCAGGTGAAAGGAAATTTTTCAACTTCATAAACTAAAATTGTCTCATTTATGCTAATGTTGTATAGTTTACCATGATTGATGCAGAAGAGTGAAATTAAATTGTACCATTGTAATGCTAGTTTCATATTTATGGATTCAAATATATACTCACAATTCAAATCATAACTTTTAGTCTTTTTGAAGGACTACAACAATTTGTAAACTTTGTACATAAAATGCCAGGTTTGCTAAAGTACTAAGTAAACAAACACCACCTGAGAAAGATCTAAAAAATAAAAGAGCATAAAAGAGCAAATTTATTTAAAATATTTTGTTGTTGATTTAATCTTCATGTTCCTTCAGGATTAAATGGTCCATAGGCTGCAAATATTAGTATTAGAATGTTAATGTCCCAACAGCAGAGTATAAAAGTATAAGGAAAATTAACAATGAAATGTTCTACAGTTATGAGATAGATAGATAATTAAAACGATACCAATATTCATAGGTAAAGTTGGAATTGTTTCACTGCTTTCACAGGAATTAAATCTATCTTCTTTTGGTCATTGTCAATATTTAAGAGGCAGTTGTGGTAAACAGGCTTCACTATAATTAGGGACTTTGTTACCTGAAGTCATTTTTCACTGGTAATCTTACCTCATCAAACAATATTTATTGAGTATCTTATTTTGAGACTTAAGGCTACTGTAATCAGAGATTGCTATAGGTCATATCTGATTTATGGCATGTTATAAGGCACTTTAACAGAGGAATATCCTTCTGATAATGAAGCTTTTTAAGCCCTTTAATGTTTGACCATTTTTGGTGACACATAAAGAAAATATATGCTTACTTGCAATCATTTTAGGAACATGACTATTTCATTAAAGGCAATGGCTAATTTTTGGATACCAATGAGAGAGATTGTATTTGCCTTCTATGAAAGAAACTTGACTGTTGTCATTCACTTTAAGACGGTTGGAAGCATTTACCAGTCTAGGTGGTGTGGAGAAGTTGTACCTATAAAAGCCATAGGAAGGATGGAAAGAGCAAGCAATTGCTTCCTGAGCAATGGGGTTTGGTGATAAAATATTTTCAAGTGCCTGTAATTCATACATTTGATTGGAAGAATTAGGTGCTTGTAGACACTGTCCATTTAAGTCTCCAGATGAACCATTTTTTGAATTGGTGACTCCCAAAGAAGATAACATGGGAACTTCCATCATGAGTGAGGCTGAAGACTGAGAACTGTTGTTGCTTGCTAGACTTTCAAGAGCAGACAAGACAAGAGGCTGCTGTTGCCAAAAATTATTTGGGCAAATCTTGTAGCAAAGGGGCAGGTTGATACTGTGTAGGTACACCTCTGGACGGAGCATTCCAAGGGAGCTTGTAGGTATGTGAAATGTAGGAGGTGAGCAAAGTGGAGAAAGCAAAGAGTTCAAAGGAGGAGCCCCTCCACTAGAGGTCACTGGGGATGAGCTGCTGCTTCCACCTGTGAATGACAAGTCAATCAATGAACAATGAACTATATGTTCCTACTGAATCAGTAATCATGTCCATAACTATCCCTGCTTCATTCTTAGATTAGCTTTCCTTGCAAGTTCAGAGTTATTTTGCTGTTGCTGTTTAGTCACTAAGTTATGTCCAAGTCCTTTGAGAACCCATGCACTGTAGCCCTCAAGGCTCTTCTGCCCATGAGATTTCCCAGCAAGAATACTGGCGTGGTTTTCCATTTCCCTCTCCAGGGTATCTTCCCAACCCAGGCAACGAACCCGTGTCTCCTGCTTGTCAGACAGATTCTTTACCACTGAGCCACCATGGAAGCCACAGTTATTTTGACTCCCTTGGAAAAGACCATTCCTCTGATCAAAGTTGAATATGGTATCTCTATTGCTGCCACTACTACTTGTAGCATTACTATTATGTATCATACATTGAGCATTCTTTATGCTCTAGACTATACCAGGTACTTGAGCAACATTCATTCAATGAATTAAAAAAGAAGCCTAATTAAATATGATCCAGAACCAATTATATCTTACAAATAAAAGTTTTTATCTTTAATTTTAAAAAAAATTACTAAAATAAGTTCTAGATTAAATTTAACAAGTTGGTTGAGATTCTATAGAAAGCTTTAGTTGATTAAAAAAAATCACTGAATATGAAAGTAATCTTATAAATTAAAAAAAAAGAACATTTAATATATTAGGTTTTCTCTTATGTGAAAATCACAGATGGGGAAAGGTCTATGGTGCACTATATCAAGAATTAAAGACAGTTTTACAGGTTAAAAATACCAAGATGAAAATGAAACTGTTCATACCAATGTTGTTAGGTGATCCTTTATGGTTGCCTAGCATCTACTAAAATCAGGGATAAATATAATGCCCAGGAAAATCTAGATTCTACACCTTATATTTGTAATTATTTAATTTAAAAAAAATTGGTTATTGACTGAACTTGATCAAGTTTTTGTGGAGTTTTTTAGGGGCTACTATTTTTCTTAGTGTTTCCCTGGTAGCTCAGCTGGTAAAGAATCTGCCTGCAATTTTTCTTAACTATTTTAAAATACTTTTTGTTGTTCAGTTGCTAAGTCATGTCCGACTCTTTTCAACCCAATGGACTGTAACCCACCAGTCCCCTCTGTCCATGAGATAGTTCAGGCAAGAATACTGGAATGGATTGCCATTTTCTTTTCTAGGGGATCTTCCCAACCCAGGGATTGAACCCATGTCTCCTGCATTGCAGGGGGACTCTTTATTGCTGAGCCACCACAGAAGCCCATTTTTATATGTAAACATAGCTTAATCCTATATTAACAGGGTGGAAAATATCTTTTATAATTAAACATCCAGATATTATTTAAACAAAAATGGTACCCCTTTTCTTTGTAATTTGAGAACATTCTGGACTTGATTTCTTTACTTGATGTAAAGAAAATTCAACCTTACGTAAAATTCAACCTAACTATAATGTAACTAACTTTCAATTAATGTTTAAAGACAAACAACTTTAATGAGTAAAGACAAAAAGGGTAAAATAATTCCATATTGCTCATGAATAAAGACTTTTCTATTTATAATTGAATATCATAGTAAATGAAGGTATGCATTCTTCTACCAGAAAGCCTGCGTTGTCAAATTATTATTTAGTCAGGTGATGTACTACCTGACAACAAATGCTCTGCAGCTATTTTAAGTGCTTATGACAATTAATCAAATTGGAATAGCTTAGTATTGTTTTTGACATTTATTTTTCCTACTAACAATAAAAGGAAAATTGAAGCCAAGTGATGATGAAATTTAATGGAAGTCATTTTTATCATGTGCTGAAAGTATCTCATAAAATATAAAATATTTATTTTAATATCTAACATATTTGAAAATAAGGCCACTAGTGCACGCCAGGGCTTTCCTAATAGTTCAGTTGGTAAAGAATCTGCCTGCAATGCAGGAGATCCAGGTTTGATTCCTGGGTCAGGAAGATCCACTGAGAAGGGATCGGCTACCCACTCCTATATATTTGGGCTGTGGTAAAGAACCTGCCTGCAATGACAGTATACTAACGCATATGTATGGAATTTAGAAAGATGGTAACGATAACCCTGTATGTGAGACAGCAAAAGAGACACAGATGTATAGAACAGTATTTTGGACTCTGTAGGAGAGGGAGAGGGTGGGATGATTTTGAGAGAATGGCATTGAAACATGTATAATATCACATATGAAACAAATCACCAGCCCAAATTCGATGCATGATACTGGTTGCTTGGGGCTGGTGAACTGGGACGACCCAGAGGGATGGAGGAAGGAGGAGGGAGTGGGGTTTGGGATGGGGAACACGTGTATACCTGTGGCGGATTCATGTTGGTGTATGGCAAAACCAATACAATATTGTAAAGTAATTAACTTCCTAAAATAAATAAATTTATATTAAAAAAAATCTGCCTGCAATGCGGGAGACTTGGGTTTTGTCCCTGGGTTGGGAAGATCCCCTGGAGAAGGGAAAGGATACCCACTCCAGTATTTTGGCCTGGAGAATTCCCTGGACTGTATAGTCCATGGGTTCGCAAAGAGTCAGACATGACTGAGAAACTTTCACTTCACTTCACTTCAATTCAGTGTATCACAGGCAGATTCTAAAGAATATGAGATAGTGAGCTGCTGAAAGACCCAGGTTATTTCTACAGCTCTCAGGATGAATGATAACTCAAGAAGATACAAGTCAGTAAATCCACCATTAATTATTATGTTTACGCTCTTTTCCATCTTGCCTGTTTCTCTCCCTTTTTGCTTCTTATCTCCTCATCAAGATAAATATACACTCACTTGATTGTAAGCACACATTTTCTAGCATGTACTTATATTCTTGTGTAGTATTTGTACAGAGCTTCTGACGGTCATTATTTCATTAACATTTAAAAATAAAAATTAATGAAACATCTTACTTTGTGTGTCTGCACTAAAAGTTTTAAAATCCAAAGTGAGAGAAGGCCTCCATGGATAGGTCTCTAAAAGTCCATCCAGTACACCCCTGAAAAAGATGTACAACCTTTAGCAAGTTGAGAATGAAATTCTTGAAAATAATAATTTATGTAAACTTTTGAGTTATTTTGTTATAGTTTTTAAGAGTGAATAAAATTCCCAGTGTTTATCCCTAAATAAAAGCCCAAGAATCTAGAATAAATAATATCTTAAAAGTGGGTTGGGGGGGTTGGGAGGAGGCAAGATTTTAGAGATAAAATATCTAGGTTTCTTTCTTACTACCTACTAGTTACAAAATGCAGGGACTCTGGGCTTTTGAGCCACAGTTTCTTTAGCTGTAGTACTTGTGAAAAGGGCTATATAAATATTAGATGTGACTGTTATATTGCTTACCTGTTTCTTCCAGGATCTCTAAATCCTTTAGCAAAAGGATTCCTGTCTATTTTCAGTTTGGTTATCTAAGGATTCAGAAGAAAAAGAAAGATAAAGTCAGTGACCTCAGTAGAAAACACAGTCGTTGTTGTTGTTGCTTTTAATGGTTACAACAACAGCAAAACCTTCCAAAGTGTAATATAACATGTTAAATAAACATTAAGCATATTGCTAAGTCAAATTTGGAATGTTTATCACCTTTCTCTACTGGCATTCTTTGTCCTGCTCTTTTTTAACACAAGATCCACAAAACTCATAATCAAACTTGCCTTGATTGCTAGCAATAAGACTATGGATTCTTTTTAATGGATTTTTTTTTAATTGTGGAAAATTGAATCCATAGAGTACAACTTCACTCTGTCCCTAAAGCTTCTCCAGAGCCATTCCTGCTTGCCTGGGACCTA
The DNA here is from genome assembly GCF_029407905.1 of Bubalus kerabau. NCBI lineage: Eukaryota > Metazoa > Chordata > Mammalia > Artiodactyla > Bovidae > Bubalus > Bubalus kerabau. The sequence continues at coordinate 87,169,083 of NC_073647.1, forward strand.
GTTGGCTTTACCTGCTGGTTTTGGTAAGCTGTCACCGTGGTGAATTCAGTTTCTTTAAAGGAGAATGTTTTAACCCCTTCAGCAGGCAGAGACTGAATCCGGGACATGTCAACCCTGCTGTCTTGCTTCATCACGTGCACACGGGGCTTGTACTTGTGCATGGACTGCAGAATGATCTGGAGGAGAAATAATCAAATTCTGCCTAGTAATTGGCTTCCCCTCCCCTACACTGGTCCCCTCTCATCAGCACCCTGAACCTTCCCACACAAAAGTGAACTTAAACCAGAAAGCCTAGGCTAACCCCACTTTTCTGTGCCATTTGGCACTAGACAGAGGTCCTCAGGTATAAGGGGTTTCAGGAAATGGACACCACAGTGGCACCAGTAAGCAGTGGTTCCATTTCCAGTTGGGGTCTTTTCCTGCTTCCAAATGTGGGTGAGCATGTAATGTTCCCAAGTGTCATTGAGATCCAACTGCCTGCCATAAGTTCCCTGGGCTTATTTAACTGATGGGAAACTATTTGACCCTCCCCACCTCCTAAACCAAGAAGAATCCTTCTTCCTTTTGTGGCTAGCACAGTGTCAGGTCAGGCAGGCCAGAGGTGATGTGCACCTGGGAAGAAGGTTCAAGGTCTATGTGACCTGAAAGGCCTTCCATGCAGGTGGGTTGTGGAGAAGACTTCCACCATACCATGAAACACAGAAGGTGCACCTCAGGGGAAGGAAATCAGAGCCCACAGTGATTGCCAGAAAAGCTAAAGTGCCAGATTGCTCAGGTAAGAGTTCCCTTTCACTCTCCCAATCAGACATCCTGGTTTAAAGAAGTCACATTCAGTCCTCAAACTTCTCTTACTCACCATCTCCAACCCTCAGCATTCTCAGATGCCAAACAAAAGTCACAAGAGCTACTTTGGTCACTGGCCCAGAACTTGGACAGTTCCTGAAGACCACAACTAGCACATCTGGGGGACACCTTCTTGGCCTTTCCAAGGTGAACCTCCAGCTGACGCCTTGGCATCTTCCTCTTCTCCTTGGGACAAAGGATTGTGCACACTTACATGACCTTTGTCGTCCATCTCATTGTTGGTGAGTTTCACACGATCAAAGCTGATGATCTGGCGCATCCATGTCTCTCCCGAACAAGGTGAGTCTGGGTGAATATAGACCCTGGGAGTGATGCATGAGTGGTCTGTATTCCCAGCTATCATCCACTGGGAGCTGTGATAGATGTACCTGAAAATGAGTGGAGTGTGACTTTAGGCACCGGCCAAAGCCAGGGGTAGGGGCTGCTGTGAACTGGTTCTAAAGAACTTGGTCAAGTTTTGCCTGCTAATCTCAAAGTGAGTGGGAGTGTTCAGTAGCTCAGCTGTGTACCACTCTTTGTGACCCCATGGACTGTAGCCCACCAAATTTCTCTGTCTATGGAATTTTCCAGGCAAGAATATTGGAGTGGGTTGTTATTTCCTTCTTCAGGGTCTCTTCCCAACCCAGGGATGGAATCCACATCTCCGTGTCTCCTGAATTGCAGAGGGTTTCTTTACCACTGGGCTGCTGGATTTAACATGATTTCCAGAGAGCATCCAGGGATAGAAAACAAACTGTATATAAGCATATGTCATTGAAATGCTGCAAAGTTCCAGGGCAAGTATAATGTCATGGGATTTCATAGTCTTGTTTGTATCTCCTCACAGAAACTGCAACAAAAATTGATCTAACTTGTTTCACCATGCAGAGACACCCAAAAAATCCTCCTGTCCCACAAGTGTCAGGGAAGAAGCAGAGGAGTGAGGAAAGTATCGGTGTGGCCCACTGCCACTAGCAGTTGTGGAAACCCCTTTTGCCACAATGCTTTATATCAGAATACCCTCAAGGAACTCTGCTCACTGTGGTCTTGATTTTCCCATTGTCTCCAATCTTTTTTTTTTCCACTTAATGTTTTTAATTGAAGGATAATTGCTTTACAGAATTTTGTGGTTTTTCTGTCATACATCAATAAGAATCAGCCACAGGTACACCCATGTCCCCTCCCTCCCAAACCTCCCTCCCATCACCCTCCCTATCCCACCCTTCTAGATGTCACAGAGCCCCTGTTTGAGTTCCCTGAGTCATACAGCAAATTCCCATTGGCTATCTATTTTACATATGGTATTGTAAGTTTCCATGTTACTCTCTCCATACATCTCACCCTCTCCATCCTCCCCTCCCCCATGTCCATAGGTCTATTCTCTATGTCTGTTTGTCCATTGTCTCCAATCTTAATGGCATAGTTATGTGCCAAATTCCCAAACCAGCTCAAGCATGAAAAGCAGCTTGTTCTGCTATTTTGGGGTTACGGTCCTAACAGGTTCTCCAGCCCAGCCTAATTCTTGCCTCTTACACCCAGCACTGGGCGCTATGCAGGCTGTTTCCTAGAAAGGCTAGACATCCATTTCAGTCGAATGCTCATTTGTCTGAGTGAGGGCAGGGGCTGCCGCTCAACCCCCAAACCCTTGAGTTAAAGCATGCAAAGACCCCAGCTTCTGGGCTGCTAGCTAAGAAGAGCCTCTTAACTTTAGATCAGTGTGGCCACTTTTAGCCTGCTTTAAGTAGAGAGCTTACATTAAGAGAAATGTTACTTGTATTCTCTGGGACCTGGCCTCTGCTTCAGGGAAGAGGCTAAGGAAGGAAGAAAAAACATGGACCTAGGTAAGATAACTGCTTGACTAGCTTTGGGTGGCAAATTAGAATATTTTTCAAGGACCCAGCCCTAAAGTAGCACAGTCAAGAGCCTGGTAGAGCCCCAGAAGCCCCAGCATTTCTCCTCAAATTCCTTTAAACAGCTTCCCTCCTAGTTGTTGAGCCCATGCCCTCTGCAGTTTGTGGAGTCAAGGCTAGGATAGAGGGTTGGTGAGAGGTTTGGGGTACACTGAAGTCCCAGTTGAAATCTGTGTGCCAGGAATGAGAGAAAAGAAAAACAAGTCTTCTTTTCTCTCAGTCTCAACCCTGAACTCCAGTCTAAGGGAGAAAACTCAACTCTCAAAGCCCACAGAAGAATAAATTCCCTCTTCAATGGTAAAGTTTTCAAGACAGTGCTGTCAGGTTCCATAGATATGAATACCCATTCCAGGCCTGTAGTACCCTTCTTTGGTCCCAATTACCTATAGCGTTTGGAATCTACTGGCACCACATCAATGGCCACATAGTACTGTTTCCCTGGGTCCAGTCCTTTCACTTTGACCCGAACAGAGGGGAACATCCGCCTGTGGGAGAGAAAACAACGACTGACCTGGGCGCGATTAGAAATGTTTGGAGCAGGGGCGAGGTTGGGGACAAATGAAAATCAAAGGCATTCACAATACTCTTCTCATTCTAGACAGGTTCAGGAATGACATTTGGTTCATGAAGAAAGATTTCTGGTTATATATTTGATTGAACAAACTCAAGATTTCTGAGTGGAGCAGAATATTCTTACCACAAGGCTTTCGTCTGCCCCACTTCCCACCACCACCACCATGTAGAAGAAAAATAGGAGAGAAAAAGCTGTGCCCCTCCCATCAGTGGTGCTTTCTGTGAGGCAGATTTGGGGAAGACTGAAATTAAGAAGATTCACATACACAAAAATTACCCAGGTGATGTGAGGAAACTGTCCCACAGGAAGAGGGAAAGACCAACCTCAAAACTGACTTGGTCTCAGTTTAGTCGGCCTGCTTGATGGGATATTGTTCACTAATAACTGTGAGGCTTTAACAGAAGGGCCTGACTGTAGCTTAAGACGTGGGGGTGGCATCTGGCACCTGCCTTGGCAGGTTTAATTTTTATCATTTACTACACAGGCAGAAGCTGAGAGAATGAATTCTTAGAACAGGGTGTACAGAAAAGAAAGGATGAGCCACTAACAATGGCCAGGCAAGGCCTACTCTGGTCAATTGAGAGACAGTGGTTCCTAATACTTTTCTGGGGTGTGGATATGGGGAGAGGGGTACAAAAGCATAAAACTGGAGGAGCTCATTTTATGTGATAAGAACATTAAGTGCCTACTGTGTGAAGCCCTTGAACAACTTGTGCAAAGCCAAACCTGCCAGCCTTCGTAATGATCATCTCAGTCCCAATGTCATGGAATCTCTTCCACAGCTCAGATCCTTGAAGTTCCACTTGAATAATATCTTTCTCTTCCAGACTTCCAAAGCTGTTAAAGCCGAAAGTAGTTGCTAAAGGATCTGTTTTGGTTCGCTTTTCTGTGGGAAATAGAGACACCCAGAGTTTGAGAGAGCTTTGCAGCCGTGCACCCCCTTCTCACTGATGCCTGTCTCAGAACAGACCAGCCTTGTCTCTTTCCTGGGAACCTTGGCGACTAATTTCCAAGTTCTTCAAAATACCCACTGTGTCCCCCTTGATGGAGAAAAGGGGACCCAGGTCGTGCCCTGTGAAATGCATGACCCTTCTTCAAATTTTCCCACTCTCATCTCTTTTGGAAAATTTTGGTCCCTGATGCTGAATCACCTGGGGATCTGGGTCCTTGCCCTGCTTCTTACTCTGAGCAACAGCCACCCTCTGGCTCTCAGGGTTTCCAGGAGGTTGGAGAGACTCACTTCACAAACCTGTGGGGATTTCCCCTTCACCGCAAATGAACCACAATACTATAGGCTGAACTTGGAGGCTCTGAAACTTCCCCCTACAGCCAGATGGCTGAGATATCCCCCCAGCCCGGAACGCGGCCAACAGCTGGGCCAAGACATCCTTTGATAGGGCTAAGACATCCTTTGATTGGGCTAGCCGCCCTCAAGCAGCCTTGAGGGGCCAGCCTGAGACTTTCGGACCCAGCAAACAAGGGTAGCTGGCGCAGGGATTTGGGCTGCGGTAGGGGTACTTACCAGGAGGCTCACTCTTCGTCCCTGCAGCGGCGCTGCTCCTTCTCTCCTCCTCCTTTCCACCCTCTTTCTTAAGCAGCTCAGGTTGCGTCTCTTCTCTAGGGTCTAGTAGTTTTCTTTTGCTGGGTCTCCCCACCAAGGCTTCCACCGAGAAGGCATGTGCCCGAGAGCTAAGAGCCATCCCTGGAGAGGCTGAAGAAAACTGTACTCTGCGAAGATTGAACCTGAGCTGGGTTAGGGAGGGAGAGGGTGGGAGGGCGCCGAGGATAGGCAAAGGAGGGAAAGCGGGAAAATCAGAAAAACTGAGAACTCAGAAAAATTTTTCTAAATCTATATGCAGGAGGAAAAATGTATAATTTTTATATATACATATAAATGTTCTTTGAATAGACAGAATGCAAGAAGATTAAACTGGAGCTAGAGTCCTCTGGAGTCTAGTCCCCTTTGTGGTCTCCTCCCTCCCAGTGGACATGTGCGGACCATCAGTCCTCAGATCCCTGATTCCGTGACTTGTCAGAGCTCAGAGATTGGCAAGCACAGCCCTTTTAGGGAGCAGACCTGCCGCCAATGGCGTCTCAGGCCGCTCGGATTGGGAGATACTGTTGCATCAGACTCAGTGAATACCCAGCTGGTCGGCTGCTCCTAGCCTCCACTGTTTGTTTTGAAAACTGTTGGAAGCATAGAAAAAAAAAGAAAAAGAAAAAAAAAAGAAAAACACCGTGAGTGACACTTCAGAGTCTGACAGGGAAGGGGGAGGTGGGGGTGTAGGGATAAAAGTGGGTGGAGGTTGATTGGAAAGGAATTCGGGATAGTCTGATGAGGAGGAGGGGTATAAAAACTTACTGTTTTACATTAAATTGTGAAACTTGAAGATACGCAAAGTAATTGCCCACGGGAGACCACTTTTCCAACAAAAGTGAAACTGATTTAACCAGACCCAGAGTAGTATATAGGGGTCTTTTGTTCTTAAGTGAGTACACTAGGGAAACAAAGAGCAGCACAAGCTTTCTGGGCCTGTTTTTTCTACAGTCTGGATCTCAAACTAGGTGGGCCCTGTGCTGGTCTGACCTCCTTATCTAGGTGGGGAGATAAGAGAGTGCAGGCAGGAAGCTCCCAGATGACCACGGTCAATGATGAAGAACAAACCTGGGTCTTCAATCCCTGCTTCTACTGTGCCCAATATTCCCACATACAGCCTGTTACAGGGTTTAATTAACAAACACAGCCTAAGAATTCCAGGGCCACAAGTAGAGCACCAATCAGAATTGTGCTTCCAATGATGTGGCACCTCAAAATGTTGTGCTTAGTAACTGATTCCATTGTCTCCTGAAATATCCTCCTGGGCTAAGTTTTCTTTTCCTGAAAATGGATAAAGTCACCTTTTTTGTGTCAGGAAGCAACTTGCCTACCACTTCCAAGGAATGTGTTTATGCATGCAGACCTGAGAGGCCCGCCTGTGTGCTTGGGATTTAATCATATACTTTTTATCAGGCATTCCTGGGCTCTCTTGCAAACTGCATCCTAACTCCTGACATTTTCAGCTTTTCAGAGAGCTGAACTCTCCCATGTGTACTGAACTAAGTTGTAGTTAAGTCATGTTAACTTTTTTCCTGAGAGTAAAGTTTTTGCAAGTCTCAGAACCAGCTCTCTGATTTGTTCAGCTGCCAAAGCACTAGGCTGTCAAGCTACCTGAGGCATGAGGGACATGCATTTATGATAGAAGTTCTTTTTTCCACTGCTGAAAGTCTCCTTTGAATATTCTCTTTATTTCAACCAGAAACACTCATAAACCTTTATAAGAGATTCTTCAGCCCACATGGAACATGCAGAGACAGAGAGAGAGAGAGGGGCTCTGGAACCCATAGATGTCCACATTAGAAAGAAAGTTTTTTGGTTGACAATTGGACAATCTTTATAGTAAAATGTTGATTTTGAATTGCCAAAAAAATGTTATAACTAGGAACACATACAGAATTTATCTCTTGAAGGAAAACTAAATTTGTATTTAATACAAATAAAATAGTCTCAAAGTCTAAGGAGATACAGAGGATATAGATGTGCCTTAAGGTATATACGGTTTTAAAAGCTCTTATTGAACATGAAATCTGAACTTGCTTTAAGGAGAGATAAAGCAGTTTTTAACTCTCTAATAAAAATCTAATATTTTATTAATCACTATAAATAGGTATTATGGGGTCACAAAAGAGTCAAATACAACTGAGCAACTAAACAACAACAACAAATAAATATGTTATTTAACACATGCACAAAACAAGGTCAACCCTGAAAATATTGCTTCTGATGAACTGTATGTGTGTTAAAATAAATGTTCAGATGTAAGTTTGTTTTTGAAAATGTTATGTTTCTCGGATATTTATGAAATGAAAAGGGCAAAGACTCATGGCCTTTCTAGTTTTCTATATAGGCAATATGGGTTATTTGGGGGAAAAAAAAGTATGCATAAAAAAACTAAATCTCACTGAAGGAAAAAAAATCTCATGTTCTGCAGTATTTACTAACCAAACAGATTATGTCAAACTCATGTGAAAGGATTACAACTGCCACTTTTAATTTATAAAAGAAGGAATGAAGCATACTTAATGAAATAAATTTTTCAAATATATACCTATATTGTTCATGCATGTGTGCTAAGTCCTCAGTTGTGTCCGACTCTTTGTGACCCTTTGGACTGTATAGCCTGCCAGTCTCTGCGTCCATGGGATTCCCCAGGCTAGAATACTGGAGCAGGTTGCCATGGCCTCCTCCAGGAAATCTTCTCAAACCAGGGATTAAACCCATGTCTCTTTATGTCTACTTTTATGTCTACCTGCATTGGTAGGTGGGTTCTTTACCTCTAGTGCTGCCTGGGAAGCCCTTCAGTTCAGTTCAGTCATTCAGTCGTGTCTGACTCTTTGCGACCCCATGAATCGCAGCACACCAGGCCTCCCTGTCCATCACCAACTCCCAGAGTTCACTCAAACTCACGTTCATCGAGTCAGTGATGCCATCCAGCCATCTCATCCTCTGTTGTCCCCTTCTCCTCCTGCCCCCAATCCCTCCCAGCATCAGAGTCTTTTCCAATGAGTCAGCTCTTCGCATGAGGTGGCCAAAGTACTGGAGTTTCAGCTTCAGCATCATTCCTTCCCAAGAAATCTCAGGGCTGATCTCCTTCAGAATGGACTGGTTGGATCTCCTTGCAGTCCAAGGGACTCTCAAGAGTCTTCTCCAACACCACAGTTCAAAAGCATCAATTCTTCAGCGCTCATCCTTCTTCACAGTCCAACTCTCACATCCATACATGACCACAGGAAAAACCATAGCCTTGACTAGATGGACCTTTGTTGGCAAAGTAATGTCTCTGCTTTTGAATATGCTATCTAGGTTGGTCATAACTTTCCTTCCAGGAGTAAGCCTCTTTTAATTTCATGGCTGCAGTCACCATCTGCAAGTATAAATAAAATAAAATACTTTGAGACTGGCCATACCTAGTGCTACACTGGTAAAACTACAAGCGACTTCATGATAGAGATTGTTTCCTCCAAGAGTTATTCTTCCTTCTCTCCCTTGATCCTCATTCCTCATGGTTAAGATATTTTGGCACATTACCAAGCTTGTAGAATGTGAGTCTGAAATAATTTGCTTATGGTCATTGTTGCCATTTCTTGGGAAAAGCCTGCCTACAAAAGTCAAGAAGTGCAGAGAATCAGTTTCCTCACAACATCATTTGAGTACCTGAATTCCACTTTGTCTGAACTAGCTAAGTTGCTTACACAAATAAATCATCTTTGCCCAAGTGAGTTTCAGCTGGCTTTCTATCATTTGCAAGGAAAAGAATCCTGATAAATACATTCATCTTGATAAAAATTTGGAAAAATCAACATTTTCCCCCTGATTCTTCTTCCTTTCCTCTTCCTCCTTGTTCAATACCACTGGTTCTGTGAACTAGGAAATTACATGCTACACACTATCCTAGAATGTAAAAACCTGGAAGAAAATTTGACTTTCTACATAAATTACTAGGACTATGGTAATTAACAAAAAGGAATAAAGCTCAAGCAATAGAATACATAGGAAGACAGACTTTGGATTAATACAGAACTGATTCAAATTCTGACTTTGCTACTTTCTATCTGAGAGGCCTTACAAAAGTCTTTTTTAACATTTATTCTCTTTCTTCTAATATTTCAGTTTTTACTTTTAATACCTTCATAGAGTATGTTTCTGTAAGAGTATGTATCTGAGGGTTAGTAAAATGATATACACAAACCACTTAGCATAATGCCTGGAACACAGTAAGTACTCACAGCTGTTTTCAACATTAAAGAAATGATAGAGGTTAATTTCAAGAATGTATTCATATTTACATTAACTATATAGTTATAAATCCTTTGTACCCAGCCATTAGAAACTGAAGAACTTTACACTAATATTGGCACCTTCAACTTTTGTTTAAATCATAAAGCAGATTCAAAAGTTCAGAAGTCTTTATAAAGTAATAAAGTTTCTTAATTTGAGAATCATTTTAATAAATTCAGCCAGTGAATTAAGCAAAAATATTGCATTTAAGTTTCTAAATCCATGGGAAATACTTCTGTTATAGTACATATTCTATTCTGATTCCATTATCTTGAACTTGAAAATATATTTTTGATATTTTACTAATTCAGTGTGAGTGTATGTTCTTCTTCTTATGGTAAGTAGATAAAATTTATTAATTATAGGCCTCAAATATATAACTGTGTTCTCACTACAGAAAATTAAGGAAGCTGGTCCAATTAATATTAAAAATAATTCTCACACTGAATCCTTGAACATTCAGTTCAGTTCAGTCACTCAGTCATATCCAACTCTTTGAGACCCCATGAATTACAGCACGCCAGGCCTCCCTGTCCATCACTGACTCCCGGAGTTCAACCAAACTCATGTCCATCAAGTCGGTGATGCCATCCAACCATCTCATCCTCTGTCGTCGACTTCTCCTCCTGCCCCCAATGCCTCCCAGCATCAGGGTCTTTTCGAATGAGTCAACTGTTCATATGAGGTGGCCAAAGTATTGGAGTTTCAGCTTCATTATCAGTCCTTCCAAAGAACAACCAGGACTGATCTCCTTCAGAATGGACTGGTTGGATCTCCTTGCAGTCCAAGGGACTCTCAAGAGTCTTCTCCAACACCACAGTTCAAAAGCATCAGTTCTTCAGCACTCAAATTTCTTCACAGTCCAACTCTCACATCCATACATGACCACTGGAAAAACCATAGCCTTGACTAGACAGACCTTTGTTGGCAAAGTAATGTTTCTGCTGTTGAATATGCTGTCTAGGTTGGTCATAACTTTCCTTCCAAGGAGTAAGCGTCTTTGAATTTCATGGCTGCAGTCACCATCTGCAGTGATTTTGGAGCCCCCCAAAATAAAGTCTGACACTGTCTCCACTGTTTCCCCATCTATTTCCCATGAAGTGGTGGGACCAGATGCCATGATGTTCGTTTTCTGAATATTGAGCTTTAAGCCAACTTTTTCACTCTCCACTTTCACTTTCATCAAGAGGCTTTTGAGTTCCTCTTCACTTTCTGCCATAAGGGTGGTGTCATCTGCATATCTGAGGTTATTGATATTTCTCCCAGCAATCTTGATTCCAGTTTGTGTTTCTTCCAGTCCAGCGTTTCTCATGATGTACTCTGCATATAACTTAAATAAACAGGGTGGCAATATACAGCCTTGACGTTCTCCTTTTCCTATTTGGAACCAGTCTTTTGTTCCATGCCCAGTTCTAAGTGTTGCTTCCTGACCGGCATATAGGTTTCTCAAGAGGCAGGTCAGGTGGTCTGGTATTCCCATGTCTTTCAGAATTTTCCACAGTTTATTGTGATCCACACAGTCAAAGGCTTTGGCATAGTCAATAAAGTAGAAATAGATGTTTTTCTGGAGCTCTCTTGCTTTTTCCATGATCCAGCGGATGTTGGCAATTTGATCTCTGGTTCCTCTGCCTTTTCTAAAGCCAGCTTGAACATCAGGAAGTTCACAGTTCACATATTGCTGAAGCCTGGCTTGGAGAATTTTGAGCATTACTTTACTAGTGTGTGAGATGAGTGCAATTGTGCGGTAGTTTGAGCATTCTTTGGCATTGCCTTTCTTTGGGATTGGAATGAAAACTGAGGTTTTCCAGTCCTGTGGCCACTGCTGAGTTTTCCAAATTTGCTGGCATATTGAGTGCAGCACTTTCACAGCATCATCTTTCAGGATTTGGAATAGCTCAACTGGTATGTGTACATGTATGTATGTGTGTGTGTGTGTGTATATATATATATATATATATATATACACACACACATACCATGAACATACAATGGATTATATATAATCCATTGTATGTTCATAGCTAAAAGACAGCTTAGAAACAGAAAAATTAAGAGTTCTTTTCTTAAATTTGAGTGTTAATCACAATGTATCACTTGTAGCAGTGTCTCCTAATATGAGCATTTTCTTGTTTTTGAACCCTGGCTCAGTTTATTGTTAAAAAGCAGGAAATTAATTGCCTTGTGTATCAGGGAACTTTGCCTGGTAGTTTTTGTTTTTTAAGTACTAGATTTCTGTAAAAATAAGGCAAACATTTTTGTTGCAATGTCTGTTCTAGTATTTTAGACTATCTACTATATGACAATTTTAAAAATTAGTATCTAGGAGGAGGAGCCAAGATGGTGGAGGAGTAGGATGAGGAGAACACTTTCTCCCCCACAAATTCATCAAAAGAGCATTTAAACGTCGAGTAAATTCCACAAAACAACTTCTGAATGGTGGCAGAGGACATCAGGCACCCAGAAAAGCAACCCAACTCTTCAAAAGGAGGTAGGAAAAAATATAAAAGACAAAAAAAGAGACCAAAGAGGGAGGGACGGAGTTCCCTCCCGGGAAGGGAGTCTTAAAAAGAGAGAAGTTTCCAAACACCAGGAAACCTTCTCACTGCCGAATCTGTGCTGAGCTTTGGAAGCACAGAGGGCAACATAAAAGGGAGAAAAAAATAAATAAACAATTAAAAATCGCAGATTGTGAGCCCTACTGTAACTCCCCCAGCGGAGAAGCAGCGCAGACGCCTGCACACGGCATTAGCAAGCGGGGAATGGGCAGGGAAGCACGGCACGGGCTGTGTCCCTTAGAGTAAGAATCGGCCCTAATGTCCTGAGCGCTATCTGAGCGAAATAATTTGGGCTAGCAAACCAGACTGTGGGATATCTACCACGCAAAAAGCCAGCCCTAACCTAAGACACCGCCAGGCCCGCGCATGGAACAAAGGACTGAACAGAGATAGCCGGCTGCAGAACTTCCCCCTCCGGTGACAGGCAGCCAGAGCCGTAAGAGGGCAAACACAGCCCAAGAGAGACACTATCTATAAAACTGTAAGCAGGCTTCTTTGCTAACTAAAACTTCTTGGGGGTCTGGACGGTCAACATTTGCCTGAGAAGGTGCGCCAGTTTTACACCCAGATAACCGAGTGGCGGGGAGGCGATAAGTCGCAGCATTGGCGCCCGCTAAACACATCACCTGAGCTGCTCGGATCTGGGAAGAGCACAAAACGCAGGCCCAACCGAGTCTGTGCCTCTGAGGACTACCCAAGTGCCTGAACCTGAGCGGCTTGGACCTGGGAGGTCAGCCCAGGGCCGGCCTCTGATTGTTCCCGGCGGAACAACCTAGAGCCTGAGCAGTGTGGGCAGGGAGGCTACACGCGCCGTGAGCGGGGACAGACCCAGTGTGGCTGAGGCACTGCGAGCGCACGCCAGTGTTATCTGTTTGCAGCATCCCTCCCTCCCTCCCCACAGCGCGGCTGAACAAGTGAGCCTAAATAAAATAAAAAAAAATAGTGTCCTCCACCGTCCCCTTTGTGTCAGGGCGGGAACCAGACACTGAAGAGACCAGCAAACAGAAGAAGCTATAACAGAGGGAAATGCCTTGGAAGCTACAGGCCATAGATTAAAACCCTGTGGTTACTACGGACTACATAGGATCTTGAGAAATATAAGTCAGACCAAGGAACTAGCCAAAAATGAACTGAACTCACAATACTCACAAAAAAAAAAAAAAACAAAGAAAGACCTAGATATAGTTTTACTATTTTTACCATCAATCTTTCTTTCTTTTTTTTTAATTAAAAAAAAATTAAGTCCTCTATTGTCCTTTAATTTTCACTTTTATAACTATTACTTTGCAAAA